>NC_053023.1:643889716-644189716 GCF_003073215.2 Triticum urartu | reverse complement strand
ACCTAAATTCCGAACAGCCCGAGCACCAGCTGCACTGGTCCTCAGTCCAATCATGGACGGCTTTCGACTCACCAAGGTACTCATGGATGGCGGCAGGGGATTAAACCTCATCTATGAGGAAACTCTTCAAAAGATGGAAATAGACTGGAGCCGCATTGAGCAAAGTAGCACAACCTTTAGAGGAATCATCCCCAGTCGGGAAGCACGCTGTGCTGGGAAAATCACACTAGATGTGGTATTCGGCACACCGGACAATTACAGGTCCGAAGAAATTACATTCCAAGTGGCCCCGTTCAGCAGCGGATACCACGCTCTACTAGGGCGGGAGGCGTTTACAATCTTCCAAGCCATACCCCATTACGGGTACATGAAGCTCAAAATGCCCGGGCCCAACGGAATCATCACTCTTGCTAGTGATCCGGACATAGCACTCCGCGCCAAAAATAAGACAGCTGCACTGGCCCTCGAGGCACTATCCGAAGCCCTAGCGGCCGAGGAACTAACTACGCCGCGCTCCACAGTGAACAGGGACGATGTGATACTTGATAAAAGATCCAAGTCCACCTCCTTTAAACCGGCGGACGAAATAGTCAAATTCCAAGTCCATCCAACGGACCCTACAAAAATAGCTTCCATCGGGGCACAATTAAACCCTGATGTCGACGACGCATTGCGAGAGTTCCTACGCGAGAACTGGGACATTTTTTCCTGGCATCCTTCAGACATGCCAGGAATCCCACGCAGGCTGGCTGAGCACAGCCTAAATATCCTAAAAGGATTCAAGCCAGTCAAGCAGGCTCTTAGACGTTTCTCCGAACCTAAGAGACAAGCCATGGGAGAGGAACTAGCCAAGCTATTGGAGGCCGGATTCATCACAGACATAAAACATTCGGACTGGCTAGCAAACCTGGTGATGGTACCAAAGAAGGACAAATCCTGGCGCTTGTGCGTCGATTTTAAGGACCTTAACAAGGCCTGCCCAAAGGATCCCTTCCCCCTCCCCCGCATCGATCAAATCATCGATGCTACCGCAGGACACGATTCATTGTGTTTCCTCGACGCATACTCCGGCTACCATCAAATTAAAATGGCGAAGCCAGACCAAGCCGGAACGGCATTCATCACACCATACGGCCCATTCTGCTTCAACACAATGCCCTTCGGGCTCAAAAACGCCGGCGCAACATATCAGCGCATGATTCAGACATGTCTGGCAAACCAGATCGGCAAAACAGTGGAGGCATACGTGGATGACATGGTCGTTAAAACCAAGCATGTCGAAACTCTAGTAGACGACTTGAGGCTCACATTCGACAACCTCCGAACATATGACATCAAGCTCAATCCGGAAAAATGCGTTTTCGGCGTACCAGCCAGAAAGCTCCTGGGATTCATTGTCTCCAGTAGAGGTATTGAAGCTAATCCGACCAAAATCCGAGCGTTGTCACAGTTGGCTACCCCAACAGAGCTCAAACAAATACAAAAATTGACTGAATGCGTGGCGGCTCTAAGCCGCTTTATCTCCCGCTTGGGAGAAAAGGCATTACCCCTTTATCGCCTCCTCCGGCGCACCGAACACTTCGAGTGGACGGATACCGCCATGGCCGGACTCAACGAAATAAAAGCCATATTGGCAACAAACCCAGTCCTGGCCGCGCCAAACATTGGCGAACCAATGCTATTATACATTGCGGCAACTCATCAAGTAGTAAGCGCAGTGCTCGTCGTCGAGCGAGAAGTGGACGGACACAAATTCCCCCTTCAAAAGCCGGTTTACTATGTGTCCACTGTCCTTACTCCATGCAAATCACGGTACCTGCATTATCAAGAGGTAGCGTATGCGGTATTTATGACATCCCGGAAGCTGCGACACTACTTTCAAGAGTGTTCGATAACAGTAGCCTCGGAAGTACCACTTAACGATATTATAAACAACCGCGATGCGACAGGACGGATTGCCAAATGGGCCATTGAGCTCCTCCCGTTCGACATAACTTACAAGCCACGGCGAGCTATTAAGTCGCAAGTTTTGGCTGACTTCGTCGCTGAGTGGACGGAAGCCGAACTCCCTAAAGAGTACGGCACATATTCAAACTGGATCATGCACTTCGACGGCTCCAAAATGTTGGTTGGTCTAGGGGCTAGCGTCGTTTTGACGTCCCCAACAGGAAATGCCGTTCAATACGTACTACAGATAATGTATATGGACTCCAACAACGTAGCCGAATATGAGGCCCTTCTACATGGTCTCCGGATGGCAGTATCCATGGGCATTCAACGCCTAGAGGTGCGCAGGGATTTGAACCTCGCGATATCCCAAATAAATGGAGACTTTGATGCCAAGGATCCGAAAATGGCAGCTTATCGCAATGCCATCCTAAAAATGTCAGCTCAGTTCGAGGGGCTCGAATTTCACCACGTGGCTCGGGAAAATAATCAGGCGGCGGATATCCTCGCCCGCATCGGCGTAAAACATGACGCGGTCCCTCCCAACATATTTCTGGAAAGGCTCTTCAAGCCATCCGTAGCATGGGAAGGGGACACCGGTAACAACAGTCCGGACCCGGCCAAAATACCCGATACCGAACTCTCTGACACAATCGGAGGCCCCGCCACCGAAATAACACATTCAGCCCACGAAATAATGGCCATTATTGCCCCGTGGACAGAACCATTCCTGGCCTACCTAACCAGACAAGAACTTCCGAAGGACCAAAATGAGGCACACTGCATAGTGCGGCAATCCAAGGCCTACAGAGTCCATGAGGGAGAATTGTACAAAAAAAGCTCTACCGGAGTCCTTCAAAGGTGCATCTCCGAAGAGGAAGGGCGAAATCTTTTGGCAGAAATCCACGCCGGACTCGGCGGTCATCACGCCGCAACCCGGGCTCTTGTAATCAAGGCCTTCCGTACAGGATTCTATTGGCCAACGGCCCGGGCAGATGCACATGACTTGGTCCAACGTTGCACCGGTTGCCAGCTCTTTGCAAATCAAAGCCACATGCCACCCACCGCCCTCCAAACAATCCCCATTACATGGCCCTTCACGGTCTGGGGGCTTGACATGGTTGGACCCCTTAAAAGGGGAGCCCACAAGAAAAAATACTTATTGGTCATGATGGACAAATTCACCAAATGGATAGAGGCTAAACCGGTTAAAACAGCCGAATCCGGACCGGTGATAGATTTCATATCCGGGGTTGTACACCGTTACGGCGTCCCCCACATCATCATCACTGATAACGGCACGAACTTCACGGCCGACTGTAACATCCCAAATATTCAATTTGGAATGTTATACATTAGATCATCATTGCATACCATATTTTATTTTGCATTTTGGTTGATCCTAGAAATTCTACGCAACTCAATGACCCACGGAGAGAGTTGGGGATTTCGTTATTTTCATATTTGAGCTTTCTCAAATTTTGAGAATAGGATCATTTGATTTTAATTATTTTATCATCAATTATTTCTATTACAAAAATATGAGAGGGAATAAAATGACTTTCCCAAAATAAAGAAATAAGGAGGATTTAATAATAAAATCAAATAAGATTTTATTTCAGAGTTTTTCGGTGTTTTATTTGAATTTAGAAAAAACGTGCGTTTTTCAAAATTGCATTTAGGTCCCAAATAAATGTTCACCTTGTGCGGCTTGATTTTAGAAGCCTGTGAAAATTTATTTCGGAATTTTTGGAGTCCGTTTAGTATTTCTTTTTATTTTTCTTCTGCGTGTAATTATTTAAAAAAAACGAACCGACCTACGGGCCGTGTCCGGCTAGGACTCTGGCCCGAGGTGGCTTTATAAGCCGGCCCAGCCCCGGGGAAACCCTAGCCCCAGCCGCCCGACCCCGCCACCGCCGCCCGCCGCCGCCGCCGCGCCGCTCGCCGCCGCCTGCCCCGCCGCCGCCGCCCGCCGTCGCCGCCGCATGCTCGCCGAGGTTCGCCGCCGCCTCGAAATCCGTGCCCGGTTTTTTAGAAAACCGATCGGTTTTCCGTCGGTTTTTTTAGTTTTGTTTTTTTTAAATAGATCGGTTTTTCCGGTTTATTTAAGTTAGCGAGCGTTCGTCGTTTTTCTTTTTCTCGGATTAAATCCGCGATTTTTCTGATCGCGATTCCTGATCCGATTTTCGTTTTAGTATATCTTTTCGCTTGTTTATTGGAATCCGGCGATTCAAGCGCCTGGAGTTTCATCTTGAAACCCTCTATCCGTTTAACCAACTTAAACAAGATTTTGCTATTGTAAAATTTGCCCTAGATCCAGATTAGTAGAACGAAGTTGTTTTCTTTCGCCGTTTGACTTTCATTGCTTCATTCGATTTGATTCTTTTTGCCAACCGGAGTTCTTAAGTTGAACCTTCTGGTTAGATCTCTTATTTGAGTTTTACCCGTGCATTAGATGAGTACTTATTGTATGCTTGTTTGTTTTGTCTGCGATAGAATACCCGGAGTGCGCCGCTTGTTACTTCAAATCGCTAGGTTTCCCGGATCATCAGCAAGACAAGTAACACTTGATCATACCTTTTCTACTACCCAGTTTTATTGCATTAGATCAATCCTCACACATTGCATGGTTAGAATCTAATTAAATTGTGGGGTGAGAAGTAGATGAGGTAGTACCTATTACCTGTTTATTACCAAACCTTTGGGAGTTACTTCTGCGTTTGCTTATTATGCCATGTTATGCTAGTAGACGTGGATTGGGTGAGTGATATCCATTGACAGATGTGAGTTTTGTTAATTAATGGTTTATCTAAGGTGGCAACTTAAACACACATCTGGGTGGATTGAGGCACCTGGGTATTTCAGGACTTGCCTGTTTTCTTTTGGACCGCCACCCAGGCTCAAAGGGATCATGAGACTATTCATACTAGAAACTTCCGTGTGCAGCCACAAGTTATTATGGGCTCTAGCATAGTTGACTAAGTCGTGCGAACTCTTACAGTGGTAGACTAGCAGATGTAGGGGATGTAGGTGGTACGGTCTACCCGATCGTAAGGTGCTAGCGCTTCTGAAAGACTATGTCTCGGTCATCCGTCTTCTCAAACATCCTGTAGTGCGAGAAACCCAACGGAGGCGATCGAGTCTTGTGGGGAAAAGTGCGCAAACCTCTGCAGAGTGTAATAAACTAATCATGATTAGCCATGTCCCCGGTTATGGACATCTTGAGTATCTAGTACCTGGATTATCATGTGAATCTCAACATGTTACTCTAAATTAATTTTGTTGGGTTTTGTTTTAATGATGTTGCTTAATTGGGATTGAGAATGCTGTCAACCATTCTTAATGTTTAACAACTACCATGATAGTTAAATAAAATTATTCCTTTGTAGTAGGGAAAAATTGGCTTTACGCAAAACTGTAACCATAGAGATTTCCACCAGCCAAATATGCATATAGTATAGCTGTTTCATTCCATTACTCTCTATGTGTTACATTGCCAGCATATTCCATGTGCTGACCCGTTTCGGGCTGCAACGTTAATGTTGCAGACTTTTCAGACGATGAATAAGGAGTTTTTAGGTCGTGGTTCTATACTCAGTGATGCCGTTGGAGTTGATGGACTCACTTATCTTCCAAGCCTTCCGCTGTTATCGTTATTAGATGGCCTTAAGCCATATTTATTGTATTAAGTTCTCTATGAGACACTCAATGTAATAAGTGTGTGATTGCTACTCTGCTATAAATCCTCCGAGTACTGTGTGGTGTCAGCATTACTGATCCAGGGATGACACCGGAGCACAGAGATCAAACTGTTTGAGGTCCGGTCGCTACAGAGATGGTATCAGAGCACACGCTGACTGTAGGACACGACCACTAAGCTACAGACCTAGATCACTCTCTTCTCTTCTGACCTCTCATCTTTTCTACTCTTTAGGATGGAGGATGCAAGGAACAAGTTCACGCAACCAGATGAAGATACACCCTTTGGACATCACTTGAAGGAAGTCACAAGATACCTGAACATAGGAATACCAAGCTTCACCGGAACCTACAACGCCACTTTACCTGAAGAAGAGCGCTGGATGATTCAAGTTCAAGTTCCAGGAAGGACGTTCATGCCAGTCACTGAGCCCATAGAGTTTTCTTTTGATGCACCAACTTAAAATCTAGGAAAGAGCATGTCAGCTCACATCGCCATGGGACGCATTGGAGAAGTCTACCGCAAGGATCTCAAGGATACTATCTACCAGATTTGTGGGCGCCGAGATGAACACTGTGTTGGGGAACGTTGCAGAAAACAAAAATTTTCCTACGGTTTCACCAAGATCCATCTATGAGTTCATCTAGCAACGAGTGATCGGATTGCATCTACATACCTTTGTAGATCACGTGCGGAAGCGTTCAAAGAACGGGGATGAGGAAGTCGTACTCGACGTGATCCAAATCACCGGAGATCCTAGCGCCGAACGGACGGCACCTCCATGTTCAACACACGTACGGTCAGTGTGACATCTCCTCCTTCTTGATCTAGCAAGGGGGGAGGAGAGGTTGATGAAGATCCAACAGCACGACGGCGTGATGGTGGATGCAGCAGTCATCGTAGCAGGGCTTCGCCGTTCTTCTGCGAGAGGGAGAGGTGTAGCAGGGGAGAGGGAGACGCCAAGAGTCAATGATGCGGCTGCCCCTCCCTCCCCCCCTTTATATAGGCTCCCCTAGGGGGGCGCCAGCCCTAGGAGATGGGATCTCCTAGGGGGGCAGCGGCCAAGGGGTGGAGTGCCCCCCAAGCCAGGTGGGGCGCCCCCCACCCTAGGGTTCCCAACCCTAGGCGCATGGGGTGGGCCAAAGGGGGCGCACCAGCCCACTATGGGCTGGTTCCCCTCCCCACTTCAGCCCATGGGGCCCTCCGGGATGGGTGGCCCCACCCGGTGGACCCCCGAGACCCATCCGGTGGTCCCGGTACAATACCGGTGACCCCCGAAACTCTTCCGATGGCCGAAACTGCACTTCCTATATATAATTCTTCACCTCCGGACCATTCCGGAACTCCTCGTGACGTCCGGGATCTCATCCGGGACTCCGAACAACTTTCGGGTTACTGCATATTCATATCTCTACAACCCTAGCGTCACCGAACCTTAAGTGTGTAGACCCTACGGGTTCGGGAGACATGTAGACATGATCGAGATGGCTCTCCGGTCAATAACCAACAGCGGGATCTGGATACCCATGTTGGCTCCCACATGCTCCTCGATGATCTCATCGGATGAACCACGATGTCGAGGATTCAAGCAACCCCGTATACAATTCCCTTTGTCAATCGGTATTTTACTTGCCCGAGATTCGATCGTCGGTATCCCAATACCTCGTTCAATCTGGTTACCGGCAAGTCACTTTACTCGTACCGTAATGCATGATCCCGTGACCAGACACTTGGTCACTTTGAGCTCATTATGATGATGCATTACCGAGTGGGCCCAGAGATACCTCTCCGTCATACGGAGTGACAAATCCCAATCTTGATCCGTGTCAACCCAACAGATACTTTCGGAGATACCCGTAGTATACCTTTATAGTCACCCAATTACGTTGTGACATTTGGTACACCCAAAGCATTCTTACGGTATCCGGAAGTTACAGATCTCATGGTCTAAGGAAAAGATACTCGACATTGGAAAAACTCTAGCAAACGAACTATACGATCTTGTGCTATGTTTAGGATTGGGTCTTGTCCATCACATCATTCTCCTAATGATGTGATCTCATTATCAATGACATCCAATGTCCATAGTCAGGAAACCATGACTATCTGTTGATCAACGAGCTAGTCAACTAGAGGCTTACTAGGGACATGTTGGTGTCTATGTATTCACACATGCATTACGATTTCCGGATAACACAATTATAGCATGAATAAAAGACAATTATCATGAACAAGGAAATATAATAATAATCCTTTTATTATTGCCTCTAGGGCATATTTCCAACAGTCTCCCACTTGCACTAGAGTCAATAATCTAGTTACATTGTGATGAATTGAACACCCATGGAATTCTGGTGTTGATCATGTTTTGCTCTAGGGAGAGGTTTAGTCAACGGATCTGCTACATTCAGGTCCATATGTACTTTACAAATATCTATGTCTCCATCTTGAACATTTTCACGAATGGAGTTGAAGCGACGCTTGATGTGCCTGGTCTTCTTGTGAAATCTGGGCTCCTTGGCAAGTGCAATAGCTCCAGTGTTGTCATAGAAGAGTTTGATCGGCCCGACGCATTGGGTATGACTCCTAGGTCGGTGATGAACTCCTTCACCCAAATTTCTTCATGCGCTGCCTCCGAGGCTGCCATGTACTCCGCTTCACATGTAGATCCCGCCACGACGCTCTGCTTGCAACTGCACCAGCTTACTGCCCCACCATTCAAAATATACACGTATCCGGTTTGTGACTTAGAGTCATCCAGATCTGTGTCGAAGCTAGCGTCGATGCAACCCTTTACGACAAGCTCTTCGTCACCTCCATAAACGAGAACCATTTCCTTAGTCCTTTTCAGGTACTTCATGATATTCTTGACCGCTGTCCAGTGTTCCTTGCCGGGATTACTTTGGTACCTACCTACCAAACTTACGGCAAGGTTTACATCAGGTCTGGTACACAGCATGGCATACATAATAGAACCTATGGCTGAGGCATAGGGGATGCCACTCATCTCTTCTATATCTTCTGCCGTGGTCGGACATTGAGCTGAGCTCAATTTCACACCTTGCAACACAGGCAAGAACCCCTTCTTAGACTGATCCATATTGAACTTCTTCAATATCTTATCAAGGTATGTGCTTTGTGAAAGACCTATGAGGCGTCTTGATCTATCTCTATAGATCTTGATGCCTAATATATAAGCAGCTTCTCCAAGGTCCTTCATTGAAAAACTCTTATTCAAGTAGGCCTTAATGCTGTCTAAAAGCTCTATATCATTTCCCATCAAAAGTATGTCATCTACATATAATATGAGAAATGCTATAGAGCTCCCACTCACTTTCTTGTAAACGCAGGCTTCTCCATAAGTCTGCATAAACCCAAACGCTTTGATCATCTCATCAAAGCGAATGTTCCAACTCCGAGATGCTCGCACCAGCCCATAAATCGAGCGTTGGAGCTTGCACACCTTGTCAGCATTCTTAGGATCGACAAAACCTTCCGGCTGCATCATATACAATTCTTCCTTAAGGAAACCATTAAGGAATGCCGTTTTGACGTCCATTTGCCATATCTCATAATCATAGAATGCGGCAATTGCTAACATGATTCGGACGGACTTCAGCTTCGTTGCCGGTGAGAAAGTCTCATCGTAGTCAACCCCTTGAACTTGTCGATAACCCTTAGCGACAAGCCGAGCTTTATAGATGGTCACATTTCCATCCACGTCTGTCTTCTTCTTAAAGATCCATTTATTTTCTATGGCTCGCCGCTCAATGGGCAAGTCAGTCAAAGTCCATACTTCGTTTTCATACATGGATCCTATCTCGGATTTCATGGCTTCCAGCCATTTGTCGGAATCCGGGCCCGCCATCGCTTCTTCATAGTTCGAAGGTTCACTGTTGTCTAACAACATGATTTCCAAGACAGGGTTGCCGTACCACTCTGGCGCGGAACGTGTCCTTGTGGACCTACGAAGTTCAGTAGCAACTTGATCTAAAGTTTCATGATCATCATCATTAACTTCCTCTCTAGTTAGTGCAGGCACCTCAGGAACATTTTCTTGAGTTGCGCCATTTTCCGGTTCAAGAGGTAATATTTCATCAAGTTCTACTTTCCTCCCACTTACTTCTTTCGAGAGAAACTGCTTCTCTAGAAAGGATCCATTCTTGGCAACAAAGATCTTGCCTTCGGATCTGAGGTAAAAGGTATACCCAATAGTTTCTTTAGGGTATCCTATGAAGACGCATTTTTCCAACTTGGGTTCGAGCTTTTCAGGTTGAAGTTTCTTGACATAAGCATCGCATCCCCAAACTTTTAGAAACGACAGCTTAGGTTTCTTCCCAAACCATAATTCATACGGTGTCGTCTCAACGGATTTCGACGGAGCCCTATTTAAAGTGAATGCGGCAGTCTCTAAAGCATATCCCCAAAAAGATAGCGGTAAATCGGTAAGAGACATCATAGATCGCACCATATCTAATAGAGTGCGATTATGACGTTCGGACACACCATTACGCTGAGGTGTTCCAGGCGGCGTGAGTTGTGAAACTATTCCACATTTTCTTAAGTGTGTGCCAAATTCGTGACTCAAGTATTCTCCTCCACGATCTGATCGCAGGAAGTTGATTTTCCTGTCACGTTGATTCTCAACCTCACTCTGAAATTCCTTGAACCTTTCAAAGGTCTCAGACTTGTGTTTCATTAAGTAGACATATCCATATCTACTCAAGTCATCAGTGAGGGTGAGAATATAACGATAACCACTGCGAGCCTCAACACTCATTGGACCGCACACATCAGTATGTATGATTTCCAATAAGTTGGTTGCTCACTCCATTGTTCCTGAGAACGGAGTCTTGGTCATTTTACCCATGAGGCATGGCTCGCATGTGTCAAATGATTCGTAATCAAGAGACTCTAAAAGTCCATCTGCATGGAGCTTCTTCATGCGTTTGACACCTATGTGACCAAGGCGACAGTGCCACAAGTATGTGGGACTATCATTATCAACCTTACATCTTTTGGTATTCACACTATGAATATGTGTAGCATTACGCTCGAGATTCATTAAGAATAAACCATTCACCATTGGAGCATGACCATAAAACACATCTCTCATATAAATAGAACAACCATTATTCTCGGATTTAAATGAGTAGCCATCTCGTATTAAACGAGATCCTGATACAATGTTCATGCTCAAACTTGGCACTAAATAACAATTATTGAGGTTCAAAACTAATCCCGTAGGTAAATGTAGAGGTAGCGTGCCGACGTCGATCACATCAACCTTGGAACCATTCCCAACGTGCATCGTCACCTCGTCCTTCGCCAGTCTCCGCTTATTCTGCAGCTCCTGCTTTGAGTTACAAATGTGAGCAACTGCACCGGTATCAAATACCCAGGAGCTACTACGAGTACTGGTAAGGTACACATCAATTACATGTATATCACATATACCTTTCGTTTTGCCGGCCTTCTTGTCCGCTAAGTATTTGGGGCAGTTCCGCTTCCAGTGACCACTTTCCTTGCAATAAAAGCACTCAGTTTCGGGCTTGGGTCCATTCTTTGGCTTCTTCCCGGCATCTTGCTTGCTGGGCGCGGCAACTCCCTTGCCGTCCTTCTTGAAGTTCTTCTTACCATTGCCTTTCTTGAACTTAGTGGTTTTATTCACCATCAACACTTGATGTTCCTTTTTGACTTCTACCTCTGCTGATTTCAGCATTGCAAATACTTCAGGAATGGTCTTTTCCATCCCCTGCATATTGAAGTTCATCACAAAGCTCTTGTAGCTCGGTGGAAGCGACTGAAGGATTCTGTCAATGACTGCGTCATCCGGGAGATTAACTCCCAGCTGAGTCAAGCAGTTATGTAACCCTGACATAGTGAGTATGTGCTCACTGACAGAACTATTTTCCTCCATCTTACAGCTAAAGAACTTGTCGGAGACTTCATATCTCTCGACCCGGGCATGAGCTTGAAAAACCATTTTCAGCTCTTCGAACATCTCATATGCTCCGTGTCTCTCAAAACGCTTTTGGAGCCCCGGTTCTAAGCTGTAAAACATGCCGCACTGAACGAGGGAGTAATCATCGGTACGTGTTTGCCAAGTGTTCATAACGTCTTGTTCTGCAGGGAGAACAGGTGCTTCACCTAGTGGTGCTTGTAGGACATAATCTTTCTTGGCAGCTATGAGGATGATCCTCAGGTTCCGAACCCAGTCCGTATAGTTGCTGCCATCGTCTTTCAGCTTGGTTTTCTCTAGGAACGCGTTGAAGTTGAGGACAACGTTGGCCATTTGATCTACAAGACATATTGTAAATATTTTAGACTAAGTTCATAATAATTAAGTTCATCTATTTAATGAACTCCCACTCAGATAGACATCCCTCCAGTCATCTAAGTATAACATGATCCAAGTTAACTAGGCCGTGTCCGATCATCACGTGAGACGGACTAGTCAACATCGGTGAACATCTTCATGTTGATCGTATCTTCTATACGACTCATGCTCGACCTTTCGGTCTTCTGTGTTCTGAGGCCATGTCTGTACATGCTAGGCTCGTCAAGTCAACCTAAGTGTTTGCATGTGTAAATCTGTCTTACACCCGTTGTATGTGAACGTTGGAATCTATCACACCCGATCATCACGTGATGCTTCGAAACAACGAACTGTCACAACGGCGCACAGTTAGGGGGAACACTTTCTTGAAATTATTATGAGGGATCATCTTATTTACTATCGTCGTTCTAAGTAAACAAGATGCAAAAACATGATAAACATCACATGCAATCAAATAATAATAGTGACATGATATGGCCAATATCACATAGCTCCTTTGATCTCCATCTTGGGGCTCCATGATCATCTTGTCATCGGCATGACACCATGATCTCCATCATCGTGTCTCCATGAAGTTGCTCGCCAACTATTACTTCTACTACTATGGCTAACACATTTAGCAATAAAGTAAAGGGATAAATACATTTATGCCCCTAGTTGGAACCCACCCATGGGGTTTGCCCTTAATTTTCCACCTTGCTCAGTTTTGCCCTTAGATTTGTCCCAGGGCTCGCTCGAATGCCCTTCCGTGACGGCCCCGTGTGGTCAGCGCCGTTTGACCACGATTTTGCGCCGTTTTGGACATTTTACCCCTGAGTCGATATCCCTAGACTTTTAGTCGTCTACTACCTCGCGCTAGACAGAAGAAAGGGGGCGGAAGGGGCGGAAGGAAAAGGGGGCGGAAGGAAGGAGCTGTTGGAGGGGGCGTCGTGCAGGCTCGCCCACGGCCATGGAGATGTCGGGTATGTCGTCGGAGAGCTCGTCGCCGGCCATCGCTGAAGAGGTAATTTGTAATAGGTAGAGTAAAATTTCCCAATTTTCTAGGGTTAGCTCAAATTTTGGGTGATTTATGTGGTTTTGGTCAAATTAGGTGGATGGGGTAGGAATTGTGCAGCACAGCTCAGAGTTTTACCTGCCAGACTCCACTTTCTCCGGCCTGGAGTATCACTCGAAGCATCGTTGTCCAGGGCATGGCCTAATCCCTGCTCGTCGTGTCTCATGGGGTGGAGCTAGCACCAGTCGTCGATTTTTGGGTTGCCCCCTGGATGTAAGAATTTGAACTGCATTTTATATTCTTGGGTTTGAATCCATGACGAAGTAGTCGACATCAGATCTAATCGAAAATTGTTCATGCAGTTGCCAGATGAATGTGAGTGGGTGGTTTGGGTTGACCTTGCACCTCCAGCAAGAGTTGGACTAGCTTTAGAAGATTTGCATGCAACGCTTGAAGCTAGCTGGATCAAAAGTCATAAGTTGGAGAAGCAAGCAGTTGATCTGGCGAAGAGAAATCGTGCGCTGACCAAAGAATTGAAGGAAAGAAAGGAAATGATGCGCGTTTGGACAATGTTTTTCCCTATAGTTACAATTTGTATGCTAGCTATCGCAATGTCTGTGTGTGCACAAAATGCACACTAAAGTTTGTATGCTAGCTCATGAATGCACTGATGTATGAGTGCAATCATGTATGAATGCACTGATGTATTTGCAGTTTATGATCTATGAAGTTTATGATCTATTTGCAGTTTATGATCCATGAATGCAGTGATGTATGAATGCCTCATAAGTTATGCACTGATATGTTCTATGTGAAGATGTTAGGAGACAACATAGTTCCAAATTCAGTAGCAAACCACCCACTCAAGTTGCATACTACTTCACACAACAAACTACCAAATTCAGTTGCATAGTGCTTATACAACATAGTACTAAATTCAGGTTCACAAACTGATAGTTTCACACATGACAACATAGTACTTCATACAACTAGAGTGCACAGTGCACATAGATATATCAACTATAGATAGTTCAAACATGACATAAGAGATCATCCCAAACTAATAGTTCCACACATGACAACACTCATGATTTGGCCCTTTTGCTCCTGGTGTTTCCTGCTGGGTTTGGCATCTCCTTAGCTCTGCTTCTAGTCACTTTTTCTGGGATTTGGGGCACATCAGCCTGCACTTCCTCTTGAGTTGCAGCAGTTTTCTCATGCATATTGCTACCAGTCACTGACCCATGTGTGCCTGCTACTGTAGAAGTAGTGCTCATCTTCCTCTTCTTGCAGGGAGATGGTCCTCTCATAGCTGGCCTTTTCCAATTCTTCTTAGGAGTGCTGGAAAAAGGAATAAAGTTAGTTAGTTGCAGTCAAATAAGTAAAAGGAGAAACATTGCAAATAGTACAAACCATAGAACTGCACTAGCAACAGTGGAAGCTTGTGTAGCAGGTTCTTGTGATACATCATCTTCAGTAGCTGGCTGCTCTGGAGAAGGCTGCACAGTTGCTGGCTGCTCTGGAGAAGGCTGCACAGTTGCTGGCTGCTCTGGAGAAGGCATTATAGTTGCTGGATGATCTGGAGAAGGCATTACAGTTGCTGGATGATCTGAAGAAGGCATTATAATTGCTGGATGATCTGGTTCTTCAATTTCATCTACACTAACTACATCATCTTCTCCTTGGTCAGCATTATCTGGCTCTGTAGGCTCCTCTGCATTGTCAGCTCCCCAATGTGCATCCTCTTCTCCAAATGTAGGATCAATGGCATTTTTGCAGTTCTTTAGGAAATGTCCATACCCTCCACATCTTTTGCATTTCCTTTTCCTAGCTCCAAGGCCTTTCCCTTCACTAGCTGCCCTGATTCTTGTTTTCCTTGGCCTTCCTGCTGCAGCTTTGTGCTGAATAGGAGAACAAAGTCTGAAACCTGGATCAACAATATCCCACTATTGTTTTCCCTCCAGTGATGGTATATTTTCAGCATATGTTTTCTTGAACATATGAACTGAGAAATAGTGATGCACATATTGATCTATGACATTTGCATCTCCTCTCAAAGATGTAATGAAAAACAGTGCATGTATGCACGGCTGACCTGTGATCTGCCACTTCCTGCAACTACATTGTCCCTTTTGAAGATCAACAGGGTATCTCCACTCTCTCTTCTCCTTGTCTACAGCAGTGACTTCTCCTTCAGTTGGACTTCTCCTTACTAGAGTCATATCCAACCCTTTGCTCTTTGCCATCAATATCTTCATAACTCTAGGAATGATTTTGTGCCCCATGAATTTTTGAAGTTCTATGCTGCTCCTAAGACCAAACTTCTCCATAATGTACTGTCTGATCTTATCAAGCAAGTCTACAATGTGCAGGCCTTTAAGTTTTTTAATTTTGGAATTAAATGATTCTGGAAGGTTGCTGGTGACATAATCAACCTTACATATGTCATTAAACATTGCTCTAGCCCAGATTTTGTTATGGTGCTCTTCAAGGTAAGCCTTCACTTTGGGTTTTGTGCAGAGCTGTCTCAAGTGGTAATTGTGCTTCTTGATGCTACAAGTGTGTGAACATGGCCACAAATGCTCATCATAAAATTTCCCCTTGAATTTCTTGGAGAAATTTGCTGCAAGATGTCTCATGCACTGTCTGTGCTCAACTCCTGGAAAGACTATATCCACTGCCTTCTCTAGGCCTTTGCAGGCATCAGTATGAATAACAAGTCCTTCAGGGTGTCCTATAACCTGCTTCAGATTTTGGAAAAACCAGGCCCAGCTCTCCTGGGACTCTATCTCTAGTACACCATAGGCCACTGGAAAAATCCAGTTATGTGCATCAACTGCACATGCTGCTACTAATTGCCCTCTGAACCTACCATTCAGAGCTGTAGCATCCACAGCAAAGTAGGGCCTGCATCCAGCTAAAAAGCCACTCCAACAAGCTTTAAAACTAACAAAAACTCTTTTGAAACACTCCTTTTCATACCTCTTTCCCTTCAACTGGAAGGGAACAGTGTGCCTATCTATTTCTACAACACTACCAGGAGAAGCTCTCTCTACTTCAGCTTTGAATGTGTACAAAAGCTGAAAATTGTCCTCATACTTTCCATAAATGTTGTCAATAGCCATTTGTTTACCATAATAAACTCTCATGTAAGGCAAGTCTAAACCATATTTTTTCTGCAAGTTGGTTTGCAATTCCTTGGGACCAATGTTTGAATTTTCTATTACCCAGTTCTGCACAGCATCAGCAATCCATCTCCTCTTGGCTGCTCTCAATCTTTCAGTTCTGTTGACACTGGGACAATGGTGCTCATAGGGATTTACTTTGATCTGCACATAAAAAATTAAAGTTAGATACTCAATAGGAAAATTAATCATAATTACTATGTTACAACACCATATGGAAAATAGTCAGCACTGATTATGCAATTTGTTAATACCTGAAACAATGCATTGTTTCTCTTTAGAGAGGCATGCAGCCTCCACCTACATCTTGGAAAAGCACAATACACAGTGAACCTTGTTGGATCACTATGCTCTATTTTGTACTCTACTTCATTTTTTATGGAGAATGTAGCTACAACATTTCTATAATCCACAGCAGAAGGAAAGACAACCCCTTTAGCTAGACTTGGATTATCTCTGTCATACAACATCTCAGGCCTATCCTCATCATCATTCTCAAAACATCCCATGTCAATGTTCTCCTGTTCCTCTTCTTCATCTGTATCTGAAAACTCTGCTGGAATGTGGTCCTCATCCTGCTGGTCCACATTCCTCCTGGGCACTAGATCAGGAAACATTCTCTCATCTTCTTCATCTGAACCTAGCACATCACCAGGCTCTGCCTCCTCAATTATAGGATCTGTGGGTATCTGACTGGCAGTATTAGCAGCATTACTGTCACTAGCACCAGGTTGAGTTGGCACATTTGCACTTGGAGTTCCTGGTGGATGACAGCTACTACTTGGAGTTGCTCTGCTGCTCCTAGACCTACTAGCAGTAGTTTTTGATTTGTTTCCTGGGACAGGGGGCTTTGCTGTACTAGGAGCTGCATCTGGTCTGGCTCTCTATATGACAGTGGCTTCAATTTTGCCACTTTTCAACAGTGCATTGGCTGCAAACATCTGGGCTAGCTCATCATCACACTGCAGAGGGATCCATGCAAATTTATCCTGGTCCCAAAATCTAAACTCAACAGCATCGTACAAACCCCACGGATATTTTCTGTATACTGCATCCCTAAAAGAGGTGAATGTGCTTGTAGCATCGATCACAAGAGGAAAAGTGAAGCCTGTGCCTTGATCCTTAGTACCAGACCTTGCTAAAAGAGTCGTTTCCATTCTAATGGACAGAGAAAATGCGCGCTCTGGATCCATCCTACGAATGCAAGAAAATGTCCGAAAAACATCACGCACGACAGATCTACCTAAAACTAAAGTAAGAACTAGTGATAAAAAGCAGATGAACTTACCCATCTGGGATCTACTGGCTCGTCTCCTCCGTCGACATCGGAGTCCTCTGTCTTGACGCCGCGCCCTCCATTTCGCCTCCGCCGCCGCGTGAGCTATGGGTCTTCACCATCGTAGCCGATGAAGATGTGGACTGGATCTCTCACGACATCGACCAAACCACGGGCCGGGCTTGGATGCGCGCCGCCAAAAGCTAGGGTTAGGGTTCGCCTGGGTCGCCACTATGCTAGGGTTCTAGAGACAGATTCGGTAGAGAGGGGAAATGAGATGCGATACATACGCGGGTCCCACCTGTAAGGAAAGGGCAGGGGCATGTGCTATCCAAAACAGCGCAAAACCATGGTCAAACGGCGCTGACCACACGGGGCCGTCACGGAAGGGCATTCGAGCGAGCCCTGGGACAAATCTAAGGGCAAAACTGAGCAAGGTGGAAAATTAAGGGCAAACCCCATGGGTGGGTTCCAACTAGGGGCATAAATGTATTTATCCCTTTACTTTATTGCTAAATGTGTTAGCCATAGTAGTAGAAGTAATAGTTGGCGAGCAACTTCATGGAGACACGATGATGGAGATCATGGTGTCATGCCGATGACAAGATGATCATGGAGCCCCAAGATGGAGATCAAAGGAGCTATGTGATATTGGCCATATCATGTCACTATTATTATTTGATTGCATGTGATGTTTATCATGTTTTTGCATCTTGTTTACTTAGAACGACGATAGTAAATAAGATGATCCCTCATAATAATTTCAAGAAAGTGTTCCCCCTAACTGTGCGCCGTTGTGACAGTTCGTTGTTTCGAAGCATCACGTGATGATCGGGTGTGATAGATTCCAACGTTCACATACAACGGGTGTAAGACAGATTTACACATGCAAACACTTAGGTTGACTTGACGAGCCTAGCATGTACAGACATGGCCTCAGAACACAGAAGACCGAAAGGTCGAGCATGAGTCGTATAGAAGATACGATCAACATGAAGATGTTCACCGATGTTGACTAGTCCGTCTCACGTGATGATCGGACACGGCCTAGTTAACTTGGATCATGTTATACTTAGATGACTGGAGGGATGTCTATCTGAGTGGGAGTTCATTAAATAGATGAACTTAATTATTATGAACTTAGTCTAAAATATTTACAATATGTCTTGTAGATCAAATGGCCAACGTTGTCCTCAACTTCAACGCGTTCCTAGAGAAAACCAAGCTGAAAGACGATGGCAGCAACTATACGGACTGGGTTCGGAACCTGAGGATCATCCTCATAGCTGCCAAGAAAGATTATGTCCTACAAGCACCACTAGGTGAAGCACCTGTTCTCCCTGCAGAACAAGACGTTATGAACACTTGGCAAACACGTACCGATGATTACTCCCTCGTTCAGTGCGGCATGTTTTACAGCTTAGAACCGGGGCTCCAAAAGCGTTTTGAGAGACACGGAGCATATGAGATGTTCGAAGAGCTGAAAATGGTTTTTCAAGCTCATGCCCGGGTCGAGAGATATGAAGTCTCCGACAAGTTCTTTAGCTGTAAGATGGAGGAAAATAGTTCTGTCAGTGAGCACATACTCACTATGTCAGGGTTACATAACTGCTTGACTCAGCTGGGAGTTAATCTCCCGGATGACGCAGTCATTGACAGAATCCTTCAGTCGCTTCCACCGAGCTACAAGAGCTTTGTGATGAACTTCAATATGCAGGGGATGGAAAAGACCATTCCTGAAGTATTTGCAATGCTGAAATCAGCAGAGGTAGAAGTCAAAAAGGAACATCAAGTGTTGATGGTGAATAAAACCACTAAGTTCAAGAAAGGCAATGGTAAGAAGAACTTCAAGAAGGACGGCAAGGGAGTTGCCGCGCCCAGCAAGCAAGATGCCGGGAAGAAGCCAAAGAATGGACCCAAGCCCGAAACTGAGTGCTTTTATTGCAAGGAAAGTGGTCACTGGAAGCGGAACTGCCCCAAATACTTAGCGGACAAGAAGGCCGGCAAAACGAAAGGTATATGTGATATACATGTAATTGATGTGTACCTTACCAGTACTCGTAGTAGCTCCTGGGTATTTGATACCGGTGCAGTTGCTCACATTTGTAACTCAAAGCAGGAGCTGCAGAATAAGCGGAGACTGGCGAAGGACGAGGTGACGATGCACGTTGGGAATGGTTCCAAGGTTGATGTGATCGACGTCGGCACGCTACCTCTACATTTACCTACGGGATTAGTTTTGAACCTCAATAATTGTTATTTAGTGCCAAGTTTGAGCATGAACATTGTATCAGGATCTCGTTTAATACGAGATGGCTACTCATTTAAATCCGAGAATAATGGTTGTTCTATTTATATGAGAGATGTGTTTTATGGTCATGCTCCAATGGTGAATGGTTTATTCTTAATGAATCTCGAGCGTAATGCTACACATATTCATAGTGTGAATACCAAAAGATGTAAGGTTGATAATGATAGTCCCACATACTTGTGGCACTGTCGCCTTGGTCACATAGGTGTCAAACGCATGAAGAAGCTCCATGCAGATGGACTTTTAGAGTCTCTTGATTACGAATCATTTGACACATGCGAGCCATGCCTCATGGGTAAAATGACCAAGACTCCGTTCTCAGGAACAATGGAGTGAGCAACCAACTTATTGGAAATCATACATACTGATGTGTGCGGTCCAATGAGTGTTGAGGCTCGCAGTGGTTATCGTTATATTCTCACCCTCACTGATGACTTGAGTAGATATGGATATGTCTACTTAATGAAACACAAGTCTGAGACCTTTGAAAGGTTCAAGGAATTTCAGAGTGAGGTTGAGAATCAACGTGACAGGAAAATCAACTTCCTGCGATCAGATCGTGGAGGAGAATACTTGAGTCACGAATTTGGCACACACTTAAGAAAATGTGGAATAGTTTCACAACTCACGCCGCCTGGAACACCTCAGCGTAATGGTGTGTCCGAACGTCATAATCGCACTCTATTAGATATGGTGCGATCTATGATGTCTCTTACCGATTTACCGCTATCTTTTTGGGGATATGCTTTAGAGACTGCCGCATTCACTTTAAATAGGGCTCCGTCGAAATCCGTTGAGACGACACCGTATGAATTATGGTTTGGGAAGAAACCTAAGCTGTCGTTTCTAAAAGTTTGGGGATGCGATGCTTATGTCAAGAAACTTCAACCTGAAAAGCTCGAACCCAAGTTGGAAAAATGCGTCTTCATAGGATACCCTAAAGAAACTATTGGGTATACCTTTTACCTCAGATCCGAAGGCAAGATCTTTGTTGCCAAGAATGGATCCTTTCTAGAGAAGCAGTTTCTCTCGAAAGAAGTAAGTGGGAGGAAAGTAGAACTTGATGAAATATTACCTCTTGAACCGGAAAATGGCGCAACTCAAGAAAATGTTCCTGAGGTGCCTGCACTAACTAGAGAGGAAGTTAATGATGATGATCATGAAACTTTAGATCAAGTTGCTACTGAACTTCGTAGGTCCACAAGGACACGTTCCGCGCCAGAGTGGTACGGCAACCCTGTCTTGGAAATCATGTTGTTAGACAACAGTGAACCTTCGAACTATGAAGAAGCGATGGCGGGCCCGGATTCCGACAAATGGCTGGAAGCCATGAAATCCGAGATAGGATCCATGTATGAAAACGAAGTATGGACTTTGACTGACTTGCCCATTGAGCGGCGAGCCATAGAAAATAAATGGATCTTTAAGAAGAAGACAGACGTGGATGGAAATGTGACCATCTATAAAGCTCGGCTTGTCGCTAAGGGTTATCGACAAGTTCAAGGGGTTGACTACGATGAGACTTTCTCACCGGCAACGAAGCTGAAGTCCGTCCGAATCATGTTAGCAATTGCCGCATTCTATGATTATGAGATATGGCAAATGGACGTCAAAACGGCATTCCTTAATGGTTTCCTTAAGGAAGAATTGTATATGATGCAGCCGGAAGGTTTTGTCGATCCTAAGAATGCTGACAAGGTGTGCAAGCTCCAACGCTCGATTTATGGGCTGGTGCGAGCATCTCGGAGTTGGAACATTCGCTTTGATGAGATGATCAAAGCGTTTGGGTTTATGCAGACTTATGGAGAAGCCTGCGTTTACAAGAAAGTGAGTGGGAGCTCTATAGCATTTCTCATATTATATGTAGATGACATACTTTTGATGGGAAATGATATAGAGCTTTTAGACAGCATTAAGGCCTACTTGAATAAGAGTTTTTCAATGAAGGACCTTGGAGAAGCTGCTTATATATTAGGCATCAAGATCTATAGAGATAGATCAAGACGCCTCATAGGTCTTTCACAAAGCACATACCTTGATAAGATATTGAAGAAGTTCAATATGGATCAGTCTAAGAAGGGGTTCTTGCCTGTGTTGCAAGGTGTGAAATTGAGCTCAGCTCAATGTCCGACCACGGCAGAAGATATAGAAGAGATGAGTGGCATCCCCTATGCCTCAGCCATAGGTTCTATTATGTATGCCATGCTGTGTACCAGACCTGATGTAAACCTTGCCGTAAGTTTGGTAGGTAGGTACCAAAGTAATCCCGGCAAGGAACACTGGACAGCGGTCAAGAATATCATGAAGTACCTGAAAAGGACTAAGGAAATGGTTCTCGTTTATGGAGGTGACGAAGAGCTTGTCGTAAAGGGTTGCAAGCAGAAGGAAAGACAACCCCTTTAGCTAGACTTGGATTATCTCTGTCATACAACATCTCAGGCCTATCCTCATCATCATTCTCAAAACATCCCATGTCAATGTTCTCCTGTTCCTCTTCTTCATCTGTATCTGAAAACTCTGCTGGAATGTGGTCCTCATCCTGCTGGTCCACATTCCTCCTGGGCACTAGATCAGGAAACATTCTCTCATCTTCTTCATCTGAACCTAGCACATCACCAGGCTCTGCCTCCTCAATTATAGGATCTGTGGGTATCTGACTGGCAGTATTAGCAGCATTACTGTCACTAGCACCAGGTTGAGTTGGCACATTTGCACTTGGAGTTCCTGGTGGATGACAGCTACTACTTGGAGTTGCTCTGCTGCTCCTAGACCTACTAGCAGTAGTTTTTGATTTGTTTCCTGGGACAGGGGGCTTTGCTGTACTAGGAGCTGCATCTGGTCTGGCTCTCTATATGACAGTGGCTTCAATTTTGCCACTTTTCAACAGTGCATTGGCTGCAAACATCTGGGCTAGCTCATCATCACACTGCAGAGGGATCCATGCAAATTTATCCTGGTCCCAAAATCTAAACTCAACAGCATCGTACAAACCCCACGGATATTTTCTGTATACTGCATCCCTAAAAGAGGTGAATGTGCTTGTAGCATCGATCACAAGAGGAAAAGTGAAGCCTGTGCCTTGATCCTTAGTACCAGACCTTGCTAAAAGAGTCGTTTCCATTCTAATGGACAGAGAAAATGCGCGCTCTGGATCCATCCTACGAATGCAAGAAAATGTCCGAAAAACATCACGCACGACAGATCTACCTAAAACTAAAGTAAGAACTAGTGATAAAAAGCAGATGAACTTACCCATCTGGGATCTACTGGCTCGTCTCCTCCGTCGACATCGGAGTCCTCTGTCTTGACGCCGCGCCCTCCATTTCGCCTCCGCCGCCGCGTGAGCTATGGGTCTTCACCATCGTAGCCGATGAAGATGTGGACTGGATCTCTCACGACATCGACCAAACCACGGGCCGGGCTTGGATGCGCGCCGCCAAAAGCTAGGGTTAGGGTTCGCCTGGGTCGCCACTATGCTAGGGTTCTAGAGACAGATTCGGTAGAGAGGGGAAATGAGATGCGATACATACGCGGGTCCCACCTGTAAGGAAAGGGCAGGGGCATGTGCTATCCAAAACAGCGCAAAACCATGGTCAAACGGCGCTGACCACACGGGGCCGTCACGGAAGGGCATTCGAGCGAGCCCTGGGACAAATCTAAGGGCAAAACTGAGCAAGGTGGAAAATTGAGGGCAAACCCCGTGGGTGGGTTCCAACTAGGGGCAACTTGCAATTGTCCCTAAAGTAAAGTAATTTACATGACGTTTCTCAATGACACGCAGGTCATACAAAAAATAAAGACAACTCCTATGGCTCCTGCCGGTTGTCATACTCATCGACATGCAAGTCGTGATTCCTATTACAATAGCATGAACATATCATACATCACATATGTACTCCCTCTGTAAACTAATATAAGAGTGTTTAGATAACTAAAATAGTAATCTAAACGCTCTTATATTAGTTTACGGAGGGAGTATCATTCATCATTCATCACAACTTTGGCCATATCACATCACAAAAACACTTGCTACAAAAACAAGTTAGACGTCCTCTAATTGTTGTTGCAAGTTTTACGTGGCCGCAATAGGGTTCTAGAAAGAACGTTTTCTTACCTATGTGAAAGCCACAACGTGATTTGTCAACTTCTATTTACCCTTCATAAGGACCCTTTTCATCGAATCCGCTCCAACTAAAGTGGGAGAGACAGACACCCGCCAGCCACCTTATGCAACTAGTGCATGTTAGTCGGTGGAACCGGTCTCACGTAAGCATACGTGTAAGGTTGGTCCAGGCCGCTTCATCCCACAATACTGCTGAAGCAAAATAAGACTAGTAGCGGCAAGAAAGTTGACAACATCTACGCCCACAACAAATTGTGTTCTACTCATGCAAAGAGAACTACGCATAAACCTGGCTCATGATGCCACTGTTGGGGAACGTTGTAGAAAACAAAAATTTTCCTACAGTTTCACCAAGATCCATCTATGAGTTCATCTAGCAACGAGTGATCGGATTACATCTACATACCTTTGTAGATCATGCGCGGAAGCGTTCAAAGAACGGGGATGAGGAAGTCGTACTTGACGTGATCCAAATCACCGGAGATCCTAGCGCCGAACGGACGGAACCTCCGTGTTCAACACACGTACGGTCAGCGTGATGTCTCCTATTTCTTGATCCAGCAAGGGGGGAGGAGAGGTTGATGAAGATCCAGCAGCACGACGGCGTGGTGGTGGATGCAGCAGTCACCGTAGCAGGGCTTCGCCGTTCTTCTGCGAGAGGGAGATGTGTAGCAGGGGAGAGGGAGACGCCAAGAGTCAAGGATGCGGCTGCCCCTCCCTCCCCCTTTATATAGGCTCCCCTAGGGGGGCGCTGGCCCTAGGAGATGGGATCTCCTAGGGGAGGCGGCGGCCAAGGGGTGGAGTGCCCCCCAAGCCAGGTGGGGCGCCCCCTACCCTAGGGTTCCCAACCCTAGGCGCATGGGGTGGGCCAAAGGGGGCGCACCAGCCCACTATGGGCTGGTTCCCCTCCCCACTTCATCCCATGGGGCCCTCCGGGATGGGTGGCCCCACCCGGTGGACCACCGGGACCCATCCGGTGGTCCCGGTACAATACCGGTGACCCCGGAAACTCTCCCGATGGCCGAAACTGCACTTCCTATATATAATTCTTCACCTCCGGACCATTCCGGAACTCCTCGTGATGTCCGAGATCTCATCCGGGACTTCGAACAACTTTCGGGTTACTGCATATTCATATCTCTACAACCCTAGCGTCACCGAACCTTAAGTGTGTAGACCCTACGGGTTCAGGAGACATGTAGACATGATCGAGATGGCTCTCCGGTCAATAACCAACAGCGGGATCTGGATACCCATGTTGGATCCCACATGCTCCTCGATGATCTCATCGGATGAACCACGATGTCGAGGATTCAAGCAACCCCGTATACAATTCCCTTTGTCAATCGGTATTTTACTTGCCCGAGATTCGATCGCCGGTATCCCAATACCTCGTTCAATCTCGTTACCGGCAAGTCACTTTACTCGTACCGTAATGCATGATCCCGTGACCAGACACTTGGTCACTTTGAGCTCATTATGATGATGCATTACCGAGTGGGCCCAGAGATACCTCTCCGTCATACGGAGTGACAAATCCTAGTCTTGATCCGTGTCAACCCAACAGATACTTTCGGAGATACCCGTAGTATACGTTTATAGTCATCCAGTTACGTTGTGACGTTTGGTACACCCAAAGCATTCCTACGGTATCCGGAAGTTACACGATCTCATGGTCTAAGGAAAAGATACTTGACATTGGAAAAACTCTAGCAAACGGACTATACGATCTTGTGCTATGTTTAGGATTGGGTCTTGTCCATCACATCATTCTCCTAATGATGTGATCTCGTTATCAATGACATCCATGTCCATAGTCAGGAAACCATGACTATCTGTTGATCAACGAGCTAGTCAACTAGAGGCTTACTTGGGACATGTTGGTGTCTATGTATTCACACATGCATTACGATTTCCGGATAACACAATTATAGCATGAATAAAAGACAATTATCATGAATAAGAAAATATAATAATAATCCTTTTATTATTGCCTCTAGGGCATATTTCCAACACACTAGGAGATGATCAGCACCAGGAAGGATAGATCAATCGCAGCTTTTATCCAGGAGCTAAACCAGCACATTCGACGACAGGAGAATCAGATGTGCGCCGACATGATAGATCTGAAGAAGGCTAAGACTAGAATCAAGGAACTGGAGGAAGAACTCAAGGCTACACGTGAAAATTATGAAGAGGAAATTGAAGTATTGGTGGAGAAGAATGACGACCTGATCAAGAAGATTGGAATATTTATGGGAGGCCCTACACCAGTAGAGGAAGACGAAGAACCCAAGGAGATTAGCCCGGAAGACTACATCATCATCGACGACACCGACTCGGATCCAGATAGTAGCGATGATGACTATGTTGATGAAGCTGGAGCAGATATCATGGAGTCGGCAACCGAAGAATATTTCTAGTAGACCACCTCATCAGTAGTAGTAGTCCACCATGTAAATATAGTAGTCCGAGCACTTTTACGATAGTTAGATCGATTGTATGCCCTTGTTTGATTGAATGAAGTGAATTGTTTGCTTTTGCCTCATGTGCATATGGGTAGTGTTTTCTCTTTAGACCCCCTCTATTCTTAAATCTCATCTTTTCTAAACCCTCAGATGCCTCCGAGACGTGACCCCGGATTTGCCTTTCCACCGGAGCTCACCTAGTTGATCCAGCAGCAAAACACATTGATGCAGTTGCTAGTCCAGAATCAGAATCAGGGGAACAATAACAACAACCCACCACCACCACCACTACCTGTTGATCACTTAGCCCAATTTCTTAGGCTGAATCCGCCAGTGTTTTCCAGTAGCACCGAGCCGATAGTAGCAGATGATTGGCTCTGCAAGACAGCTAGGGAATTGACCACAGCAGGATGCATAGATGCGGAGAAGGTGAAGTTTGCCGCACATCAGCTAGAAGGACCCGCAACATCCTGGTGGGAGAATTTCACAGCCACTTTCCCAGTCGACACTGTCGCATGGGACCAGTTTCAGTAGGCTTTTCGTACTGCGCATGTTTCAGCAGGAGCTATGGCCATGAAGAAGCGTGAGTTTCGCAACTTGCGCCAAGGAGGACGGACAGTTGGCCAGTATGTGGAGGACTTTAGTAAGTTAGCACGTTATGCCCCAGATGACGTCGCTACGGATGCAGCAAAGTAGGAGAAGTTTCTGGAAGGACTGAATGATGAGTTGAGCATGCAGTTGATGGTAGCAACCTTCAACAACTACCAGGAGTTGGTAGATCATGCTCTTATGATTGAAGGGAAGCAGCAACAAATTGAGAATCGCAAGAGGAAGTATGGACAAGGGAAGTACAATTCAGGAGCTCAGCAGAAACCACGTTTTACCCCTAGACCGGGAGGACATTTTTAGCATACCCATGGAGGAGGTAGCTCGCACAATCACAATGGCACCAAGAATGGTAATGGCAATGGGGGAAGCAACGGCCAGAATCGCACCAACCCATCAACCCCAGCCAAGAAGGACCTGAGCCAAGTCACTTGCTTTAAGTTTCAGAAGACCGGACATTATGCCAATGAATGTCCTGAAGGCCAAAATGGCAATGGAAGTTCTGGGAAGAAGCCGAACCCTTTCAACAGGGGACAGGTGAACCACGTTAGCGTGGAGGAGGTTGAAGCTCAGCCTGATGCAGTAATAGGTAAGTTTTTGGTTAAGTCATTTACTGCACTCGTTCTTTTTGATACTGGTGCATCGCATTCATACATCTCAAGGGGATTTGTGGATAAGTATAACCTATCAACCCAAGCCCTTAGGTCACCCATGTTAGTAACCTCGCCTGGAGCAGAGTATGTGGCTAGTCTATGGTGTGGTCGGTTACCATTAAGGATTGGTAACTATGTTTTTCCCTCAGACCTAATAGTGTTGGAATCCCAAGGATTGGATGTGATATTAGGCATGGATTGGTTATCAAAGTATGAAGGGAATATTGAATATGCTAGTAAGTCAATTTTGCTTACCACCCCAGAAGGGAGAAGGATCAAGTATGTATCCCGGCATGTGCCAAAGAGGACTCAAGTAAATTTCCTAACAGGAGTTGTGCAGGAGGAAGTACCAGTGGTAAGGGATTTCCCTGAAGTATTTCTAGAGGAGTTGCCAGGCATGCCACCGGATAGAGATATTGAGTTTTTGATTGAGCTATTGCCAGGCACATGGCCAATATCAAAGAGACCATATAGGATGCCAGCAAAGGATTTGGTGGAAATTAAGAAGCAGATTAAGGAGTTACTGGATAAGGAATATATTCGCCCAAGTTCTTCGCCTTGGGGATCGCCAGTACTTCTAGTGGATAAGAAGGATGGATCGTTAAGGATGGTTGTTGATTATCCAGGATTGAATGAAGTAACGATCAAGAACAAGTACCCAGTACCTATGATCAATGATCTGTTCGATCGATTGCAAGGAGCTAAGGTATTTTCCAAGATCGATCTGCGATCAGGATACCACCAGTTGAAGATTCGAGAACAGGATATTCCGAAGACAGCTTTTACCACCAGGTATGGGCTGTACGAGTATACCGTTATGTCATTTGGTCTGACTAACGCACCTGCCTATTTTATGAACATGATGAACAAAGTGTTTATGGAGTTCTTGGATAAGTTCGTCGTAGTGTTCATTGATAATATTCTGGTTTATTCGAAGAATGAAGAGGAGCATAAGGAGCATTTGCGTTTGATACTTGGAAAGCTCAGAGAACATCAATTATATGCCAAGTTCAGCAAATGTGAGTTTTGGTTGAAGGAAGTAGGATTCCTCGGACATGTTATATCTGGAGAGGGTATATCAGTTGATCCCACTAAAGTTGATACCGTGACCAAGTGGGAAGCCCCAACAACAGTTGGAGAGATCCGGAGTTTTCTTGGACTCACAGGATACTACCGGAGATTTATCAAGAATTTCTCAAAGATTGCGAAGCCTATGACTGAGTTGTTAAAGAAAGATACCAAGTTCATATGGACAGAGGAATGTGAGGCTAGTTTCCAGGAGTTGAAGAAACGTTTGGTTACCTCACCAGTGTTGATTTTGCCAGACCAGACCAAAGATTATGAGGTGTATTGCGACGCTTCACGTCGAGGACTTGGCGCAGTGCTTATGCAGGAAGGGAGAGTTGTTTCATATGCCTCAAGACAATTGAAACCTCATGAGTTGAATTATGCCACGCATGATTTGGAGTTAGCAGCCGTAGTGCATGCTTTGAAAACATGGAGGCATTTCCTCATTGGAAATCATTGTGAGGTGTACACGGATCATAAGAGTTTGAAGTACATTTTCACACAGAAGGAGTTGAATCTCAGACAAAGGAGATGGTTGGAGCTCATCAAGGATTATGATATGAGATTGCAATACCATCCCAGAAAGGCTAATGTAGTAGCTGACGCATTAAGCCGCAAGAGCCATGTCAATACATTAATGATGGGAGAAATACCCAAGGAGTTAGCAGAAAATCTTCGTGAACTATGTTTGGAAATAGTTCCGAGAGGCTATGTAGCAGCATTGGAGATTCAGTCAACCTTGATGGATAGAATCAGAGAAGCTCAGAAAACTGACAAAGAGATTGCCGCTATTAAGGAGAAACTGAGCAAAGGAAAAGCTAAAGGATTTCGTGAGGATGAGCACGACACCCTATGGTTTGAAGACCGTGTTTATGTGCCCAATGACCCGGAGATCAGGAAGTTGATTCTGCAAGAGGCACACGATTCACCATATTCGATTCACCCAGGAAATATCAAGATGTATTTGTATTTGAAGGATATTTTCTGGTGGACCGGAATGAAGAAGGATATTGCGGAGTATGTAGCAGTTTGTGATGTATG
This sequence comes from Triticum urartu, assembly GCF_003073215.2. NCBI lineage: Eukaryota > Viridiplantae > Streptophyta > Magnoliopsida > Poales > Poaceae > Triticum > Triticum urartu. The sequence goes on along the minus strand of NC_053023.1, from coordinate 644,160,004 downwards.
TCAGAGAGTAAAGGCGGAGCATCAGAAGCCAGCCGGATTGTTACAACCATTGCCGATACCCGAATGGAAGTGGGGTAAGTTAGGCATGGATTTTATCACGGGATTTCCCAGGACTCGTTCAGGCTATGACTCGATTTGGGTTGTAGTTGATCGATTGACGAAAGTAGCTCATTTCATCCCAGTAAAGACCACTTACACCAGTGCTAAGTTGGCAAAGATATACATGACCAGGATCGTATGTTTGCATGGAGTTCCAAGGAGTATCGTATCAGATAGAGGAACCCAGTTTACCTCAAAGTTCTGGAAGCAGTTGCACGAAACTTTGGGTACCATGCTAGAATTCGGCACAGCTTTTCATCCACAGACAGATGGACAGACCGAGAGAGTCAATCAGATTTTGGAGAATATGCTGAGAGCTTGTGTGCTAGATTACGGATCTAGTTGGGATGACAATTTGCCATATGTAGAGTTCTCTTACAACAACAGTTACCAAAATAGTTTAAAGATGGCCCCTTTCGAAGCCTTGTACGGAAGGAGGTGCAGGACACCGTTATCGTGGGACGAAGTTGGAGACCACCAGTTGTTTGGACCTGACTTGATTAAAGAGTCTGAACAGAAGGTGAAGTTGATTCGCGATAGGCTCAAGATAGCCCAGTCCAGGCAGAAAAGTTATGCAGATTCTAAACGTAAGGAGACAGTTTACGAAGTTGGAGATAGAGCTTATCTTCGAGTATCTCCACTTCGGGGAACAAAGCGTTTTGGAGTTAAAGGGAAGTTAGCGCCACGTTTTGTAGGACCATACCGAGTTTTGGAACGTATGGGAGAAGTGGCCTACAAGTTGGAATTGCCCGAAGGATTGTCAGGAGTTCATGATGTGTTCCACGTTTCCCAGTTGAAGAAGTGTCACGCGGAGATGGCTGACATACCGGTGAGAGACACAGTGCCTTTGGAAACTATTCATTTGGATAACTATTTGACGTACGAGGAGAAACCAATTAAGATTCTCGAGTTTGCCAATCGAGTCACTCGCAGCAAGGTTATCAAGTTTTGCAAAGTTCAATGGAGCCACCACACGGAGGATGAAGCCACCTGGGAGCGAGAAGAAGATTTGCTCAAGGACCACCCTCACCTATTTTCTAGCCAACCCGAATCTCGAGGGCGAGATTCATCTTAAGGGGGGTAGGTTCGTAACATCCCAAATATTCAATTTGGAATGTTATACATTAGATCATCATTGCATACCATATTTTATTTTGCATTTTGGTTGATCCTAGAAATTCTACGCAACTCAATGACCCACGGAGAGAGTTGGGGATTTCGTTATTTTCATATTTGAGTTTTCTCAAATTTTGAGAATAGGATCATTTGATTTTAATTATTTTATCATCAATTATTTCTATTACAAAAATATGAGAGAGGGAATAAAATGACTTTCCCAAAATAAAGAAATAATGAGGATTTAATAATAAAATCAAATAAGATTTTATTTCAGAGTTTTTGGTGTTTTATTTGAATTTAGGAAAAATGTGCATTTTTCAAAATTGCATTTAGGTCCCAAATAAATGTTCACCTTGTGCGACTTGATTTTAGAAGCCCGTGAAAATTTATTTCAGAATTTTTGAAGTCCGTTTAGTATTTCTTTTTATTTTTGTTCCGCGCGAAATTATTTAAAAAAAATGAACCGACCTACGGGCCGTGTCCGGCTAGGACTCCGGCCCGAGGTGGCTTTATAAGCCGGCCCAGCCCCGGGGAAACCCTAGCCCCAGCGGCCCGACCCCGCCGCCGCCGCGCCGCTCGCCGCCGCCTGCCCCGCCGTCGCCGCCCGCCGCCGCACGCTCGCCGAGGTTCGCCGCCGCCTTGAAATCCATGCCCATTTTTTTTAGAAAACCGATCGGTTTTCCGTCGGTTTTTTAGTTTCGGTTTTTTTTAAAATAGATCGATTTTTCCGGTTTTTTTAAGTTAGCGGGCGTTCGTCATTTTTCTTTTTCTCGGATTAAATCCGTGATTTTTCTGATCGCGATTCCTGATCCGATTTTTGTTTTAGTATATCTTTTCACTTGTTTATCGGAATTCGGCGATTCAAGCGCCTGGGGTTTCATCTCGAAACCCTCTATCCATTTAACCAACTTAAACAAGATTTTGCTACTATAAAATTTGCCCTAGATCCAGATTAGTAGAACGAAGTTGTTTTCTTTCACCGTTTGACTTTCGTTGCTTCGTTCGATTTGATTCTTTTTGCCAACCGGAGTTCTTAAGTTGAACCTTCTGGTTAGATCTCTTATTTGAGTTTTACCCGTGCATTAGATGAGTACTTATTGTATGCTTGTTTGTTTTGTCTGCGATAGAATACCCGGAGTGTGCCGCTTGTTACTTCGAATCGCTAGGTTTCGCGGATCATCAGCAAGGCAAGTAACACTTGATCATACCTTTTCTACTACCCAGTTTTATTGCATTAGATCAATCCTCACACATTGCATGGTTAGGATCTAATTAAATTGTGGGATGGGAAGTAGATGAGGTAGTACCTATTACCTGTTTATTACCAAACCTTTGGGAGTTACTTCTGCATTTGCTTATTATGCCATGCTATGCTAGTAGACATGGATTGGGTGAGTGATATCCATTGACAGATGTGAGTTTTATTAATTAATGGTTTATCTAAGGTGGCAATTTAAACACACATCTGGGTGGATTGAGGCACCTGGGTATTCCAGGACTTGCCTGTTTTCTTTTGGACCGCCACCCAGGCTCAAAGGGATCATGAGACTATTCCTACTAGAAACTTCCGTGTGCAGCCACAAGCTATTATGGGCTCTAGCATAGTTGACTAAGTTGCAACTCTTACAGTGGTAGACTAGCAGATGTAGGGGATGTAGGTGGTACGGTCTACCCGATCGTAAGGTGCTAGCGCTTCTGAAAGGCTATGTCTCGGTCATCCGTCTTCTCAAACATCCTGTAGTGCGAGAAACCCAACGGAGGCGATCGAGTCTTGTGGGGAAAAGTGCGCAAACCTCTGCAGAGTGTAATAAACTAATCATGATTAGCCGTGTCCCCGGTTATGGACATCTTGAGTATCTAGTACCTGGATTATCATGTGAATCTCAACATGTTACTCTAAATTAATTTTGTTGGGTTTTGTTTTAATGATGTTGCTTAATTGGGATTGAGAATGCTGTCAACCATTCTCAATGTTTAACAACTACCATAATAGTTAAATAAAATTATTCCTTTGTAGTAGGGAAAAATTGGCTTTACGCAAAACTGTAACCATAGAGCTTTCCACCAGCCAAATATGCATATAGTATAGCTGTTTCATTCCATTACTCTCTATGTGTTACATTGCCAGCATATTCCATGTGCTGACCTGTTTCGGGCTGCAATGTTAATGTTGCAGACTTTTTGGACGACGAATAAGGAGTTTTTAGGTCGTGGTTCTATACTCAGTGATGCCGTTGGAGTTGATGGACTCACTTATCTTCCAAGCCTTCCGCTGTTATCGTTATTAGATGGCCTTAAGCCATATTTATTGTATTAAGTTCTCTATGAGACACTCGATGTAATAAGTGTGTGATTGCTACTCTGCTATAAATCCTCCGAGTACTGTGTGGTGTCAGCATTACTGATCCAGGGATGACACCGGAGCACAGAGATCAGACTGTTTGAGGTCTGGTCGCTACACCAACGAGGTAAAACTCTGGTGTAGCAAAATGGGCATCAAGCTCGATTATGCTTCAGTCTATCACCCACAAACCAACCGACAAGTCGAACGAGCAAATGGTCTTATAATGAGCGGCATTAAACCCAGATTAGTGCGCTCCTTAACAGAGTCTGGCACGCACTGGGTAGAGGAGCTCGACTCCGTACTCTGGGGGCTGCGGACGACGCTGAATCATAGTACCGGATATACACCGTTCTTTATGGTGTACGACGCAGAGGCAGTCCTGCCCTGTGACATAATTCATGACTCACCTCGAGTGCGCATGTACGAAGAAAGAGAAGCCGAGCTCGATCGGCATGACAGTCTGGACACCTTGGAGGAAGAGTGCGACGTAGCCAAAGCCTGTTCCGCATTTTACCAGCAACAGGCTCGCAGATACCAAAGCAGAGAAGTACGGGCCAAAACTTATAACATTGGCGAACTAGTTCTACAGCTGCCGGATAAGAAAAAGAACAAGCTCGAGCCCAAATGGGAAGGTCCCTTCATTATCGACCAAGTTCTGACCGATGGAGCGTACCGACTGCGGGATGCATCAACTAGTCGACTCGAGCCGGACCCATGGAACGCAGCCAGGCTTCGAAGATTCTACGCTTAGCACCGGACTCTATGTTAGTCCCCTCCCTTTGTCCATTTTCTGCATATGCATCATCTGTCTTGTTTCCCTTTCTTTCTTTTATTTCTCTAGGCCTTCAAGGGTCACCTTGTGCCTCACTCGTACATTACAGATGCGCTAGCCGCACTCTTCATACCTGGGGGCTTCTTTCACAGAAGCTTAAGTTATTTACCTGGGCCTCACGCCCAAGACATGTATTATACTTCCGCATGTACCTTTTTTCACCATTATATGCATCGATATGACTTAAGTTTTGGCCAAGCTAGGTTGCATGGCTCTTGTATTTATGCCCTACGTTCCCGTTAATTCGGCTAGGGCATAAGGGGAGCACCTCTGCGATTGTTACCGCCGGGTCAGCCGGACATGTACCTCAGACTGGGTGAAGCCGAAAGCAAGCGTTCTTAAGGGAATATTCGGTCGGTGAACAAAAGATGACTTTTATTATCCATATGTGCCCCTAGATGATGTTCCTGCGCTTCTTATCGCAGTCCGGACATGCACTTTAGGGCATGCTTACACAGGAAAGGAATCCTTAACGGAACTATTCTCCCTGGAAGATGTTTCTTACTACCCATATAATATAACATAACTAGTTGGGAACTTGTCTGATAAAGCACTAATGACCCCTACGCCTGGTCTCCACGCATGCCCCGGTTCTTACATAACCGAGAGGGTATTCGGATACACTCCGGACTGTCAGGTCCCGAGGTTGAAGCGAAAAGGTCCGCCACGACAAACGATCTACAATCCGGCTAGAAGGCATTATAAATGTCACTTTAAAATTACATAGTCAATTTGACTGGTTGAATTCCTCTTCAATACCATCCAATAGGCTGTCTAGTCTACAGTCCTGTTGGGAATACTTTGCGGCCAATTCTACTTGGCCGTACACTAAGCTCACAGGGATCTCCTTCCCATCAGGCCCTAGAGGTCCGACTTCGGCCATGTGGTTCGGGTCAGCCTTCGTGTACCGTGTCTTCACCATTGCCCAAGCTTCCCTGGCGCCCTGACGGCAGGCCAATATCTTCCATAATTGGAAGCATCGTCATGCTCCCTTCAGCTTTTCTACGAGCTCTCCAAGGCCTTCGGGTATGGAGACGGATGGCCACAAGGCCTGGGTGACGCCTTGCATCACCTGCCAAACTCGTTCGTGCAGCTGTGAGAGCTCGGGAGGAAGGTCACCCATTGAACCGGGCATTTCCTCGGCAGGACGACCTGTTAGCACACCTACAGACATAACTCTGTCAGCCAGCTTCCTCGCCGAACTCTTTTTCAAAGTTCATTCAAGCACTTACTAAATATGCCGCGTCGAAGCCGCCGATTTTCCTTAACAGAGTCCGACAGTTGGGCACGGACATCTTGTAGTTCCACGCCCAGCTTGGTGTTGGCATCTAGGAGATCATTTTTCTCCTGCCTCACCCTCGTAAGCACGTTCTCACTGGCCTTCAGCTGGCATAGGAGCTGTTGCTTATCCGGATTTACTCTAGTGTCACCTGCAATTTTATCGTCAGATCTGCATACACGCCGCATTCTATATGATACTTATCATTTGAAGGATATGTTAACAGAGGGGGCCTCTTTGGGCTCCCCTGCTGCGGCCAGTGCGGCCTGAAGTTGGGCTTTGCACTCTTCCAGCTCCTGGGACAGTTGAGTATTCTTTTCTATAAGAACCTGCATAACAAATGATCCTTAAATCAATTATCGTAACTGTTTCAAGTCTCAGGGGCTACTGATATATATATATATAATCACCAAATTTTCTCACCCGTATGTCTTTTACATACTGCTCCGTGGCTCTGGCTAGACCATTTTGAGCGGCACGGAGGTGCGCGTCTCCCGAGTTGAAGGCATCTAATGCCTCTTGGGAGAAACAAGCGTCACGAAGAACAGTCCGGCGACGCCTGTGGTTCATGGCACTTCCCACCTCGGAATTGGTGGCGGATAGTTTATCCGCATCCTCTGTCGGAGGAGCACCCGGCGCACGCCTCGTATTCGTCCCCGCCTCCGAATATGGCCTTGGAGCCTGGCTTGTGGAGGCGCGGTTGGTAGCCTCTCCGGGTATAGTCCGGCGAGCGCTCTTTTTCCTGAAAAGAAGGCATGGGCGTTAATACGCCTCTGAGAATAATGTCTTGCAAAAAAAGACGGTGCACCGTACCGCTGCACCGGTGTCTCAATCCGGACTGCGGGTCTTTTCAGCCTGCCTGGCCTCGCTGCCCCTTGTTGGCCAGTTGTCGCAGGCTCGACCTTCTGCCTCGAGGATCTCCCCTGCAAAACACGACTGTTATACGGCGATCAAAAACACGCAAGTACGGATCCCTTTTTGAAGTGCTGGGACTTCGGTCTCAGTCACCTGTGAGGCTGGAACTAGCCCAGGGTAATTGACCGTAATGGCCACCAAAGCATTATCATTGCTTGATTGGTAAAACACCCCATCGATCAGCTCCACCGATATGTCCGGATCCTCTTGGGAGGCCGGGTCGAGGGACCATCCAGGGTCCTCGGGTTGTGGAGGGGGGTTGTTTATCTCCCTTGCAGCCTGGCGCAGTTCCTGTGTAGAAATCGCTAGACTGAATACTTGACTGCGGAAATATGAAACGGATGGGTGAGAAAAGGTCTCCGCTTACCCAGCTCGGAGGATTGTACATAGAAAATCCGCCCTACGGGTTGACACGAAGGAATTACTCCTCTTCTCCCTTGTACAAAGTGGATAAGATCTTTGTTAGAGCAGCAACCGATCCCGGCCCTTTACGGCCGTAGCGGGTGGCGTCATCCTCCCTGTTGAAATCCCACATGGGGTGGCCTCTATACTGAAGCGGCTGCACCCCCCGCATGATACATATGGCCATGACCTCGATCATGGTCAATCCGGATTGAGCTAAAAAACTTATCCGGCTCATCAGGTAAAGAATGTCCCTGTCATCTTCCTCCAGGGGCTCCGTGGATGCCAACTCCGGCGCTTCTTCAAAGGGGCGTTGTGGAACTCAGGAAGGCCGATCCGAAGGCCAGTCTTTGGACGTCTTCTTTGGGGTTCCGGACAGGTATCCAGTCCCGGCAACACGCCACACTTCAGCTCCGCCCACTTGATATATTGACCCCTTCCAAGAACGGGGCACAAGGCAGAACAACTTGTTCCACAGAGCGAAATGAGCCTCACAGCCCAAAAACAACTCGCAAATGGCTACGAATCCTGCGATATGCAGCATGGAGGCAGGCGTAAGGTTGTGCAACTGGAGGCCGTAGAACTCCAGGAGCCCCCGGAGAAACGGATGAATTAGGAATCCGAGCCCTCTTACCAAATAAGGGATAAGGCATACCCGCTCTCCCTTGGAGGGATTGGGAAGGCTCTCCGCTTGCTCTCCGCCATTATAGGTGGCGAGCCCGGCTCGAACCGGGACCAATTACGCTGGGGGAAGAAATCCCTTGGTCTGAAGCATCACTAATTTGCTGTGCGGGACGGAACATCTCTCCCAATCTCCTGGCTTGGAACTAGGGGAGCGAGAGGAGGAGCTGCGTCGACCGGCCATGATGGAATGGATCTCTGTTGGGCACGCTCCGATGAAGGCTCGCCAAGGGAGGATGGTGTGATTTGGATCTGAATCCTCGTCTTTTTAATAGGCGGCTCATTCACACAGCTAGGAGGGTAAATGTGAAAACACCCTGGCTCTTCACATTCGCTCGACACGTGGAAAGTGGCCATTATTGGGCGTGGAAGCCAAGGAGTGCAATATTCACAAGAAACCGGAAACTGTTTTGACAGGTACACAGAATTTGAAGAGGAACCCGCCTTGCAATGCCGAAGACAATACTGCGCGCCGGACTCATCTTCATTGAAGCCTGGTTCGAGGGCTACTGAGGGAGTCCTGGATTAGGGGGTCTCCGGACAGCCGGACTATCTCCATTGGCCGGACTGTTAGATTATGAAGATACAAGATTGAAGACTTCGTCTCGTGTCCGGGTGGGACTCTACTTGGCGTGGAAGCCAAGCTAGGCAATACGGATATGGATATCTCCTCCTTTGTAACCGACCTTGTGTAACCCTAACCCTCTCCGGTGTCTATATAAACCGAAGGGTTTTAGTCAGTAGGACAACAACCATAACATACAATCATACCATAGGCTAGCTTCTAGGGTTTAGCCTCTCTGATCTCGTGGTAGATCTACTCTTGTACTACCCATATCATCAATATCAATCAAGCAGGACGTAGGGTTTTACCTCCATCAAGAGGGCCCGAACTGGGTAAAACATCGTGTCCCCTGCCTCCTGTTACCATCCGGCCTAGACGCACAGTTCGGGACCCCCTACCCGAGATCCGCCGGTTTTGACACCGACACTAGCAGAGTCTTGTTTATCCAAGGAACTCTTCAATGGAGCGTTCGATGGACATTGGGTTGGCCGCGTGCCTCGCCACCGCCGCCGTAAGGAGAACGAAGTGCTTGTGGAGCAGGAACTCTTGGTGCTCCATGGTCGGGGTGGAGCATAGTTTAAAAAACCGGACCAGACCGGCGGTCGAACCGGAAAAATCGGAACCGGCAGCCTCATCGGGTTTTTAAGCTAATAAGACCGATATGCAATCAAACTATAAAAACCGATCGAACCGGCCGGTTTTCTAGAAAACCGGTGAAAAAACGAGGTAATTGAACCGGGAAAAACCAAGAAAAAAGTTTTAATAGAAATTGGGAAAGTGGGATTCGATCCAAGGGCATGTGAGCAGTAGGCGGGACCTGCCCATGGCCCTATAACCAACTTGGTTGTGCTACTTTGTTGTCCACTACATGGTTATAATTTTATTTGACCATTGTTTCAGTCTATATTAGCACATATATTAATCAATATACATTATTTTATTTCTTAAAAAACCAACAATTGAACCGGTGAACCGGCGGTCCGACCGGTAAAAACCTGAACCAACAACCTTTCCGGTTCAATTTCTGGTTCGATTTATTAAACTATGGGGTGGAGAACACCACCTTATGGCTTGCCTTTGCCCGGCGAGATGGGTAAACATGGTCGCTGCGTGGTCCATGGCCGGAGCAGGAGCCGCTGGTGGCGGCGGTGGGGTGGGGAAGCGGAACCTCGTCCGCACCGCCCCCCGGTCGTGCGGTGACTACGGCCTCTCCTTGCCGTTGTTCCCTCTTGCTATTTTCTTTGGATTTTGAGGGCACTCTCTGATACGTCCATTTTGCATCATGGATTTATATTGATATTTACTGCATTATGGGCTATTATTATACGTTATATCACAATATGAAGAGGGAGAATGCCGGCAGCTGGGAATCTGGACTAGAAAAGGAGCAAATATTAGAGACCTATTCTGAGAAACTCCAAAAGTCCTGAAACTTCTCGGAGCATGTTTTTAGAATATATAAAAAATATTGGGAGAAATAACCAGAGGGGGGCCACTAGCGAGCCAAAAGGGTGGAGGGCGCGCCCTACCCCCTGGGCGCGCCCCCCGACCTTGTGGGCCCCCTGGCAGGCCTCCGGTGCCCATCTTTGGCTACATGGTGTGTTTTGACATGGAAAAAATCAGAAGGAAGCTTTCGGGACGAAGCGCCGCCGTCTCGAGGCGGAACCTGGGAAGAACCAATCTAGGGCTCCCGCGGAGCTGTTCTGCCGGGGAAACATCCCTCCGGGTGGGGGAAACCGTCGCCATCGTTATCACCAATGATCCTCTCATCGAGAGGGGGTCAATCTCCATCAACATCTTCACCAGCACCATCTCCTCTCAAACCCTAGTTCATCTCTTGTATTTGATCTTGGTCCCAAAACCTCAGATTGGTACCTGGGGGTTGCTAGTAGTGTTGATTACTCCTTGTAGTTGATGCTAGTTGGTCTATCCAGTGGAAGATTATAATTTCAGATCCTTAATGATAATTAATACTCCTATGATTATGATTATGAATATGCTTTGTGAGTAGTTATATTTGTTCCTGAGGACATGGGAGAAGTCTTGTTATAAGTAATCATGTGAATTTGGTATTCATTTGATATTTTGATGAGATGTATGTTGTCTCTCCTCTAGTGGTGTTATGTGAACGTCGACTACGTGACACTTCACCATTATTTGGGCCTAGGGGAAGGCATTGGGAAGTAATAAGTATAGGATGGGTTGCTAGAGTGACAGAAGCTTAAACCTAGTTTATGCGTTGCTTCGTAAGGGGCTGATTTGGATCCATATGTTTCATCCAATGGTTAGGTTTACCTTAATTCTTCTTTCGTAGTTGCGGATGCTTGCGAGAGGGGTTAATCATAAGAGGGAGGCTTGTCCAAGGAAGGGCAGCGCCCAAGCATCGGTCCACCCACATATCAAATTATCAATGTAACGAACAAGAATCATATGAGCATGATAAAAACTAGCTTGACAACAATTCCCATGTGTTCTCGGGAGCGCTTTGCATTATATAAGAGTTTGTCTAGGCTTGTCCTTTGCTAGAAAAAGGATTGGGCCACCTTGCCTCACTTTAGTTACTTCATTTACTTGTTACCTGTTACGATTTATCTTATCACAAAACTATCTGTTACCGATAATTTCAGTGCTTGCAGAGAATACCTTGCTGAAAACCACTTGTCATTTCCTTTTGCTCCTCATTGGGTTCAACACTCTTACTTATCGAAACGACTACGATAGACCCCCTATACTTGTGCGTCATCACTCTCTACCATAGTGTCCTGGCAGCTTGCACATGATGCATCTAAGTGTTGGGGAACGCATTATTTCAAATTTTTTACCTACGATCATGCAAGATCTATCTAGGAGATGCACAACAACGAGAGGGGAGAGTGTGTCTACATACCCTTGTAGACCGAGAGCGGAAGCGTTTAGTAACGCGGTTGATGTAGTCGAACGTCTTCGCGATCCAACCGATCAAAGTACCGAATGCACGGCACCTCCGCGATCAGCACATGTTCATCTCGATGACGTCCCTCGAACTCTTGATCCAGTTGAGGCCGAGGGAGAGTTTTGTCAGCACGACGGCGTGGTGACGGTGATGATGAAGTTACCGACGCAGGCCTTCACCTAAGCGCTACAACGATATGACCAAGGTGTGTAACTGTGGAGGGGGCACCGCACATGACTAAAAGATCAACTTGTGTGTCTTTGGGGTGCCCCCTCCCCATGTATATAAAGGGAGGAGCTGAGGAGGCCGGCCCTAGGAGGGGGCACACCATGGGGGGAGTCCTACTTGGACTCCTAGTCCAAGTAGGATTCAATCCCCCTTTCCTAGTCCAAGTAGGAGAAGAAGGGAAAGAGGAGAGAAGAGAAGGAAGGAGGGGGTGCCGCCCCCTCCCCTTGTCCAATTCGGACTGGGCAAGGGGGGTTTTGTGCCACCTCTGGCCGGCCCTCTCTCTTCTCCACTAAGGACCATTATGGCCCATTAATCCCCGGGGGGGGGGGGGGTTCCGGTAACCCCCCTCCCCCTCGTACTCCGGAAAATGCCTGAACCTATCCAAAACCATTCCGGTGTCCAAACATAACCTTTCAATATATCAATCTTTATGTGTTGACCATTTCGAGACTCCTCATCATGTCCATGATCTCATCCGAGACTTCGAACAAACTTCGGTTCATCAAAACACGAAACTCATAATACAAATTGTCATCGAACGTTAAGCGTGCGGACCCTACGGGTTCGAGAACTATGTAGACATGACCGAGACACATCTCCGGTCAATAACCAATAGCGGAACCTGGATGCTCATATTGTCTCCTACATATTCTACGAAGATCTTTATCGGTCAAACCGCATAACAACATACGTTGTTCCCTTTGTTATCGGTATGTTACTTGCCCGAGATTCGACCGTCGGTATCATCATACCTAGTTCAACCTCTTCACCGGCAAGTCTCTTTACTCGTTCCGTAATGCATCATCATGTGTCTAACTGATTAGACACATTGCTTGCAAGGCTCATAGTGATGTGCATTACCGAGAGGGCCCAGAGATACCTCTCTGATACACAGAGTGACAAATCCTAATCCTGATCTATGTCAACTCAACAAACACCATCGGAGACACCTGTAGAGCATCTTTATAATCACCCAGTTACGTTGTGACGTTTGATAGCACACGAGGTGTTCCTCCGGTATTCGGGAGTTGCATAATCTCATAGTCTGAGGAACATGTATACGTCATGAAGAAAGCAATAGCAGAAAAACTAAACGATCATTAAGCTAAGCTAAAAGATGGGTCTTGTCCATCACATCATTCTCTAATTATGTGATCCCATTCATCAAATGACAACACATGTCTATGGCTAGGAAACTTAACCATCTTTGATTAACGAGCTAGTCAAGTAGAGGCATACTAGGGATACTCTGTTTGTCTATGTATTCACACATGTACTAAGTTTCCGATTTATACAATTCTAGCATGAATAATAAACATTTATCATGATACGAGGAAATATAAATAACAACTTTATTATTGCCTCTAGGGCATATTTCCTTCAGTCTCCCACTTGCACTAGAGTCAATAATCTAGATTACATAGTGATGATTCTAACACCCATGGAGTCTTGGTGCTGATCGTGTTTTGCTCATGAGAGAGGCTTAGTCAACGGGTCTGCAACATTCAGATCCGTATGTATCTTGCAAATCTCTATGTCTCCCTCCTTGACTTGATCGCGGATGGAATTCAAGCATCTCTTGATGTATTTGGTTCTCTTGTGAAATCTGGATTCCTTTGCCAAGACAATTGCACTAGTATTGTCACAAAATATTTTCATTGGACCCGATGCACTAGGTATTACACGTAGATCGGATATGAACTCCTTCATCCAGACTCCTTGATTTGCTGCTTCCGAAGCAGCTATGTATTCCACTTCACACATAGATCCCTCCATGACACTCTGCTTAGAACTGCACAAACTGACAGCTCCACCATTCAATAAAAATACGTATCCGGTTTGTGACTTAGAGTTATCCGGATCAGTGTCAAAGCTTGCATCGACGTAACCGTTTACGACGAGCTCTTTGTCACCTCATAAACGAGAAACATATCCTTAGTCCTTTTTAGGTATTTCAGGATGTTCTTGACCGCTGTCCAGTGATCCACTCATGGATTACTTTGGTACCTCCCTACTAAACTAATAGCAAGGCACACATTAGGTCTGGTACACAGGATTGCATACATGATAGAACCTATGACTGAGGCATAGTGAATGACTTACATTTTCTCTCTATCTTCTGCAGTGGTCGGGCATTGAGTCTGACTCAACTTCACACGTTGTAACACATGCAAGAACCCTTTCTTTGACTGATCCATTTTGAACTTCTTCAAAACTTTATCAAGGTATGTGCTTTGTGAAAGTCCAATTAAGCATCTTGATCTATCTCTATAGATCTTGATGCCCAATATATAAGCAACTTTACCGAGGTCTTTCATTGAAAAATTCTTATTCAAGTATCCTTTTATGCTATTCAGAAATTCAGTATCATTCCCAATCAACAATATGTCATCCACATATAATATCAGAAATGCTACGGAGCTCCAACTCACTTTCTTGTAAATACAGGCTTCTCCAAAAGTATGTATAAAACCATATGCTTTGGTCACACTATCAAAGCGTACATTCCAACTCCGTGAGGCTTGCACCGGTCCATAAATGGATCGCTGGAGCTTGCACACTTTGTTAGCACCTTTAGGATCGACAAAACCTTCTGGTTGCATCATATACAATTCTTATTTGAGATATCCATTAAGGAATGCAGTTTTGACATCCATTTGCCAAATTTCATAATCATATAATGTGGCAATTGCTAACATGATTCAGACAGACTTAAGCATCGCTACGGGTGAGAAGGTCTCATCGTAGTCAACTCCTTGAATTTGTCAAAAACCTTTTGCAACAAGTCGAGATTTGTAGACAGTAATATTACCATTAGCGTCAGTCTTCTTCTTGAGGATCCATTTATTCTCTAAGGCCTACCGATCATCGGGCAAGCCAACCAAAGTCCACACTTTGTTCTCATACATGGATCCCATCTCAGATTTCCTAGCCTCAAGCCATTTTGCGGAATCTGGGCTCATCATCGCTTCCTCATAGTTCGTAGGTTTGTCATGGTCAAGTAACATGACCTCCAGAACAGGATTACCGTACCACGCTCTGGTGCGGATCTTGCTTTGGTTGACCTATGAGGTTTGGTAGCAACTTGATCAGAAGTTTCATGATCATCATCATTAGCTTCCTCACTAATTGGTGTAGGAATCACTGGAACTGGTTTCTATGATGAACTACTTTCCAATAAGGGAGAAGGTACAGTTACCTCATCAAGTTCTACTTTCCTCCTACTCACTTCTTTCGAGAGAAACTCCTTCTCTAGAAAGGATCCACTCTTAGCAACGGATATCTTGCCTTCGGATCTGTGATAGAAGGTGTACCCAACAGTCTCCTTTGGGTATCCTATGAAGACACATTTCTCCGATTTGGGTTCGAGCTTATCAGGTTGAAGCTTTTTCACATAAGCATCACAACCCCAAACTTTAAGAAACGACGACTTGGGTTTCTTACCAAACCACAGTTCATATGGTGTCGTCTCAACGGATTTCAATGGTGCCCTATTTAATGTGAATGCAGCCATCTCTAAAGCATAACCCCAAAACGATAGCGGTAAATCAGTAGGAGACATCATAGATCGTACCATATCTAATAAAGTGCGGTTACGACATTCGGACACACCATTACGCTGTGCTGTTCCAGGTGGCGTGAGTTGCGAAACTATTCTGCATTGTTTCAAATGAAGACCAAACTCATAACTCAAATATTCACCTCCACGATCATATCGTAGAAACTTAATTTTCTTGTTATGATGATTTTCCACTTCACTCTGAAATTCTTTGAACTTTTCAAATGTTTCAGACTTATGTTTCATCAAGTAGATATACCCATATCTGCTCAAATCATCTGTGAAAGTCAGAAAATAACGATACCAGCCGCGAGCATCAACACTCATCGAACCGCGTACATCAGTATGTATTATTTCCAATAAGTCTGTTGCTCGCTCCATTGTTCCGGAGAACGGAGTCTTAGTCATCTTGCCTATGAGGCATGGTTCGCAAGCATCAAGTGATTCATAATCAAGTGATTCCAAAAGCCCATCAACATGGAGTTTCTTCATGTGCTTTACACCAGTATGACCTAAATGGCAGTGCCACAAATAAGTGCACTATCATTATTAAACTTATATATTTTGGCTTCAATACTATGAATATGCGTATCACTACTATCGAGATTCAATAAAAATAGACCACTCATCAAGGGTGCATGACCATAAAAGATATTACTCATATAAATAGAACAATCATTATTCTCTGATTTAAATGAATAACCGTCTCGTATCAAACAAGATCCAGATATAATGTTCATGCTTAAAGCTGGCACCAAATAACAATTATTCAGGTCTAAAACTAATCCCGAAGGTAGATGTAGAGGTAGCATGCCGACCGCGATCACATCGACTTTGGAACCATTTCCCACGCGCATCGTCACCTTGTCCTTAGCCAATCTTCGCTTAATCCGTAGCCCCTGTTTCAAGTTGCAAATATGAGCAACAAAACCAGTAACAAATACCCAGATTCTACTGCGAGCATTAGTAAGGTACACATCAATAACATGTATATGAAATATACCTTTCACTTTGCCATCCTTCTTATCTGCCAAATACTTGGGGCAGTTCCACTGCCAGTGACCAGTCCCTTTGTAGTAGAAACACTCAGTCTCAGGCTTATGTCCAGGCTTGGGCTTCTTCACTTGAGCAGCAATTTGTTTGCCGTTCTTCTTGAAGTTCCCCTTCTACCCTTGGCCCTTCTTCTTGAAACTAGTGGTCTTGTTGACCATAAACACTTGATGCTCCTTCTTTATTTCTACCTCCGCAGCCTTTAGCATTGCGAAGAGCTCGGGAATTGTCTTATCCATCCCTTGCATATTATAATTCATCACGAAGCTTTTGTAGCTTGGTGGCAGTGATTGAAGAAAATTTTCAATGACACTATCATCAGGAAGATTAACTCCCAGTTGAGTCAAGTGGTTGTGGTACCCAGACATTCTGACTATATGTTCACTTGACACATCTCCGATCAATAACCAATAGCGGAACTTGGATGCTCATATTGTCTCCTACATATTCTATGAAGATCTTTATCGGTCAAACCGCATAACAACATACGTTGTTCCCTTTGTTATCAGTATGTTACTTGCCCGAGATTCGACCGTCGGTATCATCATACTTAGTTCAATCTCTTCACCGGCAAGTCTCTTTACTCGTTCCGTAATGCATCATCCTGTGTCTAACTCATTAGACACATTGCTTCCAAGGCTCATAGTGATGTGCATTACCAAGAGTGTTGGAAATATGCCCTAGAGGCAATAATAAATTAGTCATTATTATATTCCCTTGTTCATGATAATCGTTTATTATCCATGCTAGAATTGTATTGATAGGAAACTCAGATACATGTGTGGATACATAGACAACACCATGTCCCTAGTAAGCCTCTAGTTGACTAGACCATTGATCAATAGATGGTTACGGTTTCCTGACCATGGACATTGGATGTCGTTGATAACGGGATCACATCATTAGGAGAATGATGTGATGGACAAGACCCAATCCTAAGCCTAGCACAAGATCGTGTAGTTCGTTTGCTAAAGCTTTTCTAATGTGAAGTGTCATTTCCTTAGACCATGAGATTGTGCAACTCCCAGATACCGTAGGAATGCTTTGGGTGTACCAAATGTCACAAGGTAACTGGGTGGCTATAAAGGTGCACTGCGGGTATCTCCAAAAGTGTCTGTTGGGTTGGCACGAATCGAGACTGGGATTTGTCACTCCATGTAACGAAGAGGTATCTCTGGGCCCACTCGTTAGGACATCATCATAATGTGCACAATGTGACCAAGGAGTTGATCACGGGATGATGTGTTACAGAACGAGTAAAGAGACTTGCCGGTAACGAGATTGAATGAGGTATCAGGATACCGACGATCGAATCTCGGGCAAGTATCGTACCGATAGACAAAGGGAATTGAATACGGGATTGATTGAATCCTCGACATCGTGGTTCATACGATGAGATCATCATGGAACATGTAAGAGCCAACATGGGTATCCAGATCTCGCTGTTGGTTATTGGCCGGAGAGTTGTCTCGGTCATGTCTGCATGGTTCCCGAACCCGTAGGGTCTACACACTTAAGGTTCGGTGACACTAGGGTTGTAGAGATATTAGTATGCGGTAAACCAAAAGTTGTTCGGAGTCCCGGATGAGATCCCGGACGTCACGAGGAGTTCCGGAATGGTCCGGAGGTAAAGATTTGTATATAGGAAGTCCAGTTTCGGCCACCGGGAAAGTTTCGGGGGTCATCGGTATTGTACCGGGACCACCGGAAGGGTCGCGGGGGTCCACCGGGTGGGGCCACCTATCCCGGAGGGCCCCATGGGCTGAAGGGACGTGGGAACCAGCCCCTGGTGGGCTGGTGCACCCCCTTGGGCCTCCCATGCGCCTATGGTTGGAAACCCTAAGGGGTGGGGGCGCCTCCACTTGGCTTGGAGGCCAAGCCACCCTAGGGCTGCCGCCCCCTCCCTAGATGGGATCTACAAGGGGCTGGCGCCCCCTAGACCCCTATATATAGTGGAGGGGAGGGAGGGCAGCCGCACCTGAAGCCCTGGCGCCTCCCTCCCATGACACCTCTTCCCCCCCCCCGCTTGTGCTTGGCGAAGCCCTGCCGGGATCCCGCTACTTCCACCACCACGCCGTCATGCTGCTGGATCTCCATCAACCTCTCCTTCCCTTGCTGGATCAAGAAGGAGGAGACGTCTCTCCCAACCGTACGTGTGTTGAACGCGGAGGTGCCGTCCGTTCGGCGCTAGGATCATCGGTGATTTGGATCACGACGAGTACGACTCCATCAACCCCGTTCACTTGAACGCTTCCGCTTAGCAATCTAAAAGCATATGTAGATGCACTCTCCTTCTCCTTGTTGCTAGATTACTCCATAGATTGATCTTGGTGATGCGTAGAAAATTTTAAATTTCTGCTATGATCCCCAACAGTGGCATCATGAGCTAGGTCTATGCGTAGATTCTATGCACGAGTAGAACACAAAGTAGTTGTGGGCGATGATTTGTTAAATTTGCTTGCCGTTACTAGTCTTATCTTGATTCAGCGGCATTGTGGGATGAAGCGGCCTGGACCGACCTTACACGTACGCTTACGTGAGACTGGTTCCACCGACTGACATTCACTTGATGCATAAGGTGGCTGGCGGGTGTCTGTCTCTCCCACTTTAGTCAGATCGGATTCGATGAAAAGGGTCCTTATGAAGGGTAAATAGTAGTTGGCATATCACCATTGTGGTTTTGCGTAGGTAAGAAACGTTCTTGCTAGAAACCCATAGCAGCCACGTAAAACATGCAACAACAATTAGAGGACGTCTAACTTGTTTTTGCAGGGTATGCTATGTGATGTGATATGGCCAAAAGGATGTGATGAATGATATATGTGATGTATGAGATTGATCATGTTCTTGTAATAGGAATCACGACTTGCATGTCGATGAGTATGAAAACCGGCAGGAGCCATAGGAGTTGTCTTAATTTATTTATGACCCGCGTGTCAATGATAACTCCATGTAATTACTTTACTTTATTGCTAATCGTTAGCCATAGTAGTAGAAGTAATAGTTGGCGAGGCAACTTCATGAAGACACGATGATGGAGATCATGGTGTCATGCCAGTGACGATGGTGTTCATGCCACGCCTCGAAGATGGAGATCAAAGGCGCAAGATGGTATTGGCCATATCATGTCACTTTATGATTTGCATGTGATGTTTGTCATGTTTACATCTTATTTTCTTAGAACGACTGTAGCATAAATAAGATGACCCCTCACAATAATTTCAAGAAAGTGTTCCCCCTAACTGTGCACCGCTGCTAAGGTCCGTTGTTCCGAAGCACCACGTGATGATCGGTTGTGATAGGTTCTAACGTTCGCATACAACGGGTGTAAGCCAGATTTACACACGCAATACACTTAGGTTAACTTGACGAGCCTAGCATCTACAGACATGGCCTCAGAATACGGAAGACCGAAAGGTCGAACATGAGTCGTATAGTGGATACGATCAACATGAAGATTTTCACCGATGATGACTAGTCCGTCTCACGTGATGATCGGACACAACCTAGTTAACTCGGATCATGTATCACTTAGATGACTAGAGGGATGTCTATCTGAGTGGGAGTTCATTGAATAATTTGATTAGATGAACTTAATTATCATGAACATAGTCAAAAAGGTCTTTGCAAATTATGTCGTAGCTCACGCTTTGGTTCTACTGTTTTGGATATGTTCCTAGAGAAAATTTAGTTGAGAGTTGACAGTAGCAATTATGCGGACTGGGTCCGTGAACTGAGGATTGTCCTCATTGCTGGACAGAAGGGTTATGTCCTTAATGCACCGCTCAGTGTGTTGAACCTCGAGCATCGTCTGTAGATGTTGGGAAACATCTGACATACACATTTTGATGACTACGTGATAGTTCAGTGCGTAATGCTAACGGTTTAGAATTGTGGCACCAAAGACGTTTTTTGAAACATCGCAGAACATATGAGATGTTGCAAAGACTGAAATTGGAATTTCAGACTAGTGCCCACGTCAAGAGGTATGAGACCTCTGACAAGTTTCTTAAGCCTGCAAACTAAGGGAGAAAAGCTCAATCGTTGAGCATGTGCTCAGATTGTCTAAGTACTACAATCGCTTGAATCGAGTGGGAGTTAATCTTCCAGATGAGATAGTGATAGTTCTCCATAGTCACTGCCACCAAGCTATTAGAGCTTAGTGATGAACTATAACATATCAGGGATAGACATGATGATCCTTGAGCAATTCGCGATGTTTGACACCGCGAAAGTAGAAATCAAGTAGGAGGATCAATTGTTGATGGTTAAACCACTAGTTTCAAGAAGGGCAAGGGAAAGAAGGGATACTTCATGAAACGACAAATCAGTTGCTGCTCTAGTGAAGAAACCCAAGGTTGAACCCAAACCCGAGACTAAGTGCTTCTATAATGAGGGGAACGGTCACTGAATCAGAACTACCCTAGATACTCGGTAGATGAGAAGGCTGCCAAGGTCGACAGAAGTATATTGGATATACATTATAATGTGTACTTTACTAGTACTCCTAGTAGCACCAGGGTAATAAATACCGGTTCAGTTGCTAAGCGTTAGTAACTCAAAATAAAAGGCTGCGGAAACTAGCTAAAGGTGAGATGACGATATGTGTTGGAAGTGTTTCCAAGGTTGATGTGATCAAACATCGCACGCTCCCTCTACCATCGGGATTGGTGTTAAACCGGAATAATTGTTATTTGGTGTTTGCGTTGAGCATAGACATGATTGGATTATGTTTATCGCCACACGGTTATTCATTTAAGGAGAATAATGGTTACTCTGTTTATTTGAATAATACCATCAATGGTATTGCACCTAAAATGAATGGTTTATTGAATCTCGATCGTAGTGATACACATGTTCATGCCAAAAGATATAAGATAGTAATGATAGTACCACATACTTGTGGCACTGCCATTTGAGTCATGTTGGTATAAAACGCATGAAGAAGCTCCATGTTGATGGATCTTTGGACTCACTCGTTTTTTTGAAAAGATTGAGACATGCGAACCATGTCTATTAGTAGATATGCATGAAGAAACTCCATACAGATGGATCGTTTGGACTCACTTGATTTTGAATCACTAGAGACATGCAAATCATACCACATGGGCAAGATGACTGAAAGGCCTTGTTTTCAGTAAGATGGAACAAGAAAGCAACTTGTTGGAAGTAATACATTTTGATGTGTGTAGTCCAATAAGTGCTGAGGCACGCAGTGGATATCGTTATGTTCTTACTTCACAGATGATTTGAGTATATGTTGAGTATATTACTTGATGAAACACAAGTCCGAATTATTGAAAGGTTTAAGTAATTTCAGAATGAAGTTGAAGATCGTTGTGACAAGATGATAAAATGTCTATGATATGATCATAGAGATGAATATCTGAGTTACGAGTTTGGCACACAATTAAGACATTGTGGAAATTGTTTCACAACTAATACCGCCTCGACCACCATAGTGTGACGGTGTGTCCGAACATCATAACTGCACCCTATTGGATATGGTGCATACCATGATGTCTCTTATCGAATTACCACTATCATTTATGGGTTAGGCATTAGAGACAACCGCATTCACTTTAAAAGGGCACCACACAATTCCGTTGAGACGACGCCGTATGAATTATAGGTTTAGAGAAACCTAAGCTGTCGTTTCTTAAAAATTTGGGGCTGCTTATGTGAAAAAGTTTCAGGCTGATAAGCTCGAACCCAAAGCGGATAAATGCATCTTCATAGAATACCCAAAAATAGTTGGGTATGCCTCCTATTTCAGATCCGGAAGCAAAAGTGATTGTTTCTAGAAACGGGTCCTTTCTCGAGGAAAAGTTTCTCTCGAAAGAATTGAGTGGGGGGATGGTGGAGACTTGATGAGGTTATCGAACCGTCACTTCAACTAGTGTGTAGCAGGGCACAGGAAGTTGTTCCTATGGCACCTACACCAATTGAAGTAGAAGCTTATGATAGTGATCATGAAACTTCAGATCAAGTCACTACCAAACCTCATAGGTCGACAAGGATGTGTACTACTTCAGAGTGGCATGTAATCTTGTCTTGGAAATCATGTTGCTAGACAACAATGAACCTACGAGCTATGGAGAAGCGATGGTGGGCCCGGATTCCGACGAATGGCTCGAGGCCATAAAAATCCGAGAGAGGATCCATGTATGAAACAAAATATACACTTTGAAAGAACTACTTGATGGTCGTAAGGCTATTGGGTGCAGATGGATTTTAAAAGGAAGACAGTCAATGATGGTAAGTGTCACCATTAAGAAAGCTCGACTTGTCGTTAAGATGTTTCCCGACAAGTTCAAGGGGTTGACTACGATGAGACTTTCTCACTCGTAGCGATGCTAAGAGTCTGTTGGAATTATGTTAGCAGTTACTGCATTATTTATGAAATCTTGCAGATAGGATGTCAAAACATTGTTTCCTCGACATTTTTCTTGAGGAAAGGTTGTATGTGATACAACCAGAAGGTTTTTGTCAATCCTGAAAGATGCTGACAAGTATGCAAAGCTCCAGCAATCCTTCTGAGGACTGGAGTAAGCATCTCAGAGTTGGAATGTTCGCTTTGATGAGATGATCAAAGATTTTGGGTTTATACAAAGTTTATGAGAAACTTGTATTTCCAAAGAAGTGAGTGGGAGCACTATAGAATTTCTGATGAGTATATTTTGTTAACTATTGTTGATCAGAAATGATGTAGAATTTCTGGAAAGCATGGAGAGTTATTTGAAAAGTATTTTTCAATGGAAAACCTGGATTAAGCTACTTGAACATTGAGCATCAAGATCTGTAAGGATAGATCAAAAACGCTTAATGGTACTTTCAAATGAATACATATCGTGACAAGATTTTGAAGGAGTTCAAAATAGATCGGCAAAGGAGTTCTTGGCTGTGTTATAAGGTATGGGTATTGAGTAAGACTCAAGACCTGACCACGGAAGAATAGAGAGAAAGGACGAAGGTCATACCCTATGCTTTAGACATAGGCTCTATACTATGCTATGTTCTGTACCGCACCTGAAGTGTGCCAAGCCATGAGTCAGTCAAGGGGTACAAGTGTGATCAAGGAATGGATCACAGGACAACGATCAAGGTTATCCTTAGTAACTAGTGTACTAAGGAATTTTATCGATTATGGAGGTGGTAAAAGAGTTCGTTGTAAAGGGTTACGCCGATGCAATCTTTGACACTAATCTGGATGATTTTGAGTAGTAAACCGGATTCGTATAGTAAAACAGTTATTTGGAATAGCTCCAAATAGAGCGTGGTAGCTGCATCTACAAGATGACATAGAGATTTGTAAAGCACACACGGATCTAAAAGGTTCAGACCCGTTGACTATAACATCTCTCACAAGCATAACATGGTCAAACCCAGAACTCATTGAGTGTTAATCACATGGTAATGTGAACGGGATTGATTGAATCCTCGACATCGTGGTTCATCCGATGAGATCATCGTGGAACATGTGGGAGCCAACATGGGTATCCAGATCCCGCTGTTGGTTATTGGCCGGAGAGTTGTCTCGGTCATGTCTGCATGGTTCCTGAACCCGTAGGGTCTACACACTTAAGGTTCGGTGACGCTAGGGTTGTAGAGATATTAGTATGTGGTAAACCGAAAGTTGTTCGGAGTCCTGGATGAGACCCGGATGTCACGAGGAGTTCCAGAATGGTCCGGAGGTAAAGATTTGTATATAGGAAGTCCAGTTTCGGCCACCGGGAAAGTTTCGGGGGTCATCGGTATTGTACCGGGACCACCGGAAGGGTCGCGGGGGTCCATCGGGTGGGGCCACCTATCCCGGAGGGCCCCATGGGCTGAAGGGACGTGGGAACCAGCCCCTGGTGGGCTGGTGCGCCCCCCTTGGGCCTCCCATGCGCCTATGGTTGGAAACCCTAAGGGGTGGGGGTGCCTCCACTTGGCTAGGAGGCCAAGCCACCCCTAGGGCTGCCGCCCCCCTCCCTAGATGGGATCTACATGGGGCCAGCGCCCCCCTAGACCCCTATATATAGTGGAGGGGAGGGAGGGAAGCCGCACCTGAAGCCCTGGCGCCTCCCTCCCTCCCGTGACACCTCTTCCTCCCCGCTTGTGCTTGGCGAAGCCCTGCCGGGATCCCGCTACTTCCACCACCACGCCGTCGTGCTGCTGGATATCCATCAACCTCTCCTTCCCTTGCTGGATCAAGAAGGAGGAGACGTCTCTCCCAACCGTACGTGTGTTGAACGCAGAGGTGCCGTCCGTTCGGCGCTAGGATCATCGGTGATTTGGATCACGACGAGTACGAGTCCATCAACCCCGTTCACTTGAACGCTTCCGCTTAGCGATCTACAAGGGTATGTAGATGCACTCTCCTTCTCCTCATTGCTAGATTACTCCATAGATTGATCTTGGTGATGCGTAGAAAATTTTAAATTTCTGCTACGATCCCCAACAAAGAGGGCCCAGAGATACCTCTCTGATACATAGAGTGACAAATCCTAATCTTGATCTATGCCAACTCAACAAACACCATCGGAGACACCTGTAGAGCATCTTTATAATCACCCAGTTATGTTGTGATGTTTGATAGCACACAAGGTGTTCCTCCGGTATTCAGGAGTTGCATAATCTCATAGTCTGAGGAACATGTATAAGTCATGAAGAAAGCAATAGCAGAAAAACTAAACAATCATTATGCTAAGCTAACATATGGGTCTTGTCCATCACATCATTCTCTAATGATGTGATCCCGTTCATCAAATGACAACTGATATGTCTCCATCGTATCTACTTTTCCAAACACTTCTGCCCTTGTTTTGGACTCTAACTTGCATGATTTGAATGGAACTAACCCGGAGTGACGCTGTTTTCAGCAGAATTGCCATGGTGTTATTTTTGTGCAGAAATAAAAGTTCTCGGAATGACCTGAAAATCAACGGAGATTATTTTTGGAATATATAAAAATACTGGAAGAAGAATCCACATCAGGGGGCCACACCCTGTCCACGAGGGTGGGGGCGCACCTACCCCCTGGGCGCGCCCCCTGCCTCGTGGGCCCCCTGACGCTCCACTGACCTCAACTCCAACTCCATATATTCGTGTTCAGGGAGGAAAAAATCAGAGAGAAGGATTCATCACATTTTACGATACGGAGCCGCCGCCAAGCCCTAAACTCTCTCGGGAGGGCTGATCTGGAGTCCATTCGGGGCTCCGGAGAGGGGAATCCGTCGCCATCGTCATCATCAACCTTCCTCCATCACCAATTTCATGATGCTCACTGCTACCTCTTGAGCATGCGTTGGTTTTCCCTTGAAGAGGAAACGGTGATGCAGCAAAGTAGCATAAGTATTTCCCTCAGTTTTTGAGAACCAAGGTATCAATCCAGTAGGATACCACGCGCGAGTCACCTCGTACCTACACAAACAAATAAGAACCTCGTAACCAACGCGATAAAGGGGTTGTCAATCCCTTCACGACCACTTGCAAGAGTGAGATCTAATAGAGATGATAATAATAAGATAAATATTTTTGGTATTTTTATGATATAGATTGAAAGTAAAGATTGCAAAAGAAAATAGATTGGAAACTTGTATGATGGAGAATAGACCTGGGGCCATAGGTTTCACTAGTGGCTTCTCTCAAGATAGCATACGTATTACGGTGGGTGAACAAATTACTGTCGAGCAATTGATAGAAAAGCGAATAATTATGAGAATATCTAGGTACGATCATGTATATAGGCATCACGTCCATGACAAGTAGACGGACTCCTGCCTGCATCTACTACTATTACTCCACACATCGACCGCTATCCAGCATGCATCTAGAGTATTAAGTTCATAAGAACAGAGTAACGCATTAAGCAAGATGACATGATGTAGAGGGATAAACTCATGCAATATGATATAAACCCCATCTTTTTATCCTCGATGGCAACAATACAATACATGTCGTTTCCCTTTCTGTCACTGGGATCGAGCACCACAAGATTGAACCCAAAGCTAAGCACTTCTCCCATTGCAAGAAAGATCAATCTAGTAGGCCAAACCAAACTGATAATTCGAAAAGACTTGCAAAGATAACCAATCGTACATAAAAGAATTCAGAGAAGATTCAAATATTGTTCATAGATAATCTTGATCATAAACCCACAATTCATCGGATCTCGACAAACACACCGCAAAAGAAGATTACATTGAATAGATCTCCATGAGAATCGAGTAGAACTTTGTATTGAGATCCAAAGAGAGAGAATAAGCCATCTATCTGCTAGCTATGGAGCCGAAGGTCTAAAGTAAACTACTCACACATCATCAGAGAGGCCATGGAGTTGATGTACAGGCCCTCCGTGATCAATGCCCCCTCCGGCGGACTTCGGAAAAGGCCCCAAGATGGGATCTCTTGGGTACAGAAGGTTGCGGCGGTGGAAATAGGGTTTCGTGGTGCTCCTGGATGTTTTCGGGGTATATGAATATATATAGTGAAGAAAATATGCCCTAGAGGCAATAATAAAGTTATTATATATTTCCTTATACCATGATAAATGTTTATTATTCATGCTCGAATTGTATTAACCGGAAACATAATACATGTGTGAATACATAGACAAACAGAGTGTCACTAGTATGCCTCTACTTGACTACCTCGTTAATTAAACATGGTTATGTTTCCTAACCATAGACATGAGTTGTCATTTGATTAACGGGATCACATCATTAGCAGAATGATGTGATTGAGTTGACCCATTCCGTTAGCATAGCACTCGATCGTTTAATTTGTTGCTATTGCTTTCTTCATGACTTATACATGTTCCTATGACTATGAGATTATGCAACTCCGTTTACCAGAGGAACTCTTTGTGTGCCACCAAACTTCACAACATAACTGGGTGATTATAAAGGTGCTCTACAGGTGTCTCCGAAGGTACTTGTTGGGTTGGCGTATTTCAAGATTAGGATTTGTCACTCCGATTGTCGGAGAGGTATCTCTGGGCCCTCTCGGTAATGCACATCACCTAAAGCCTTGCAAGCATTACAACTAATGAGTTAGTTGCGAGATGATGTATTACGGAACGAGTAAAGAGACTTGCCGGTAACAAGATTGAACTAGGTATTGAGATACCGACGATCGAATCTCGAGCAAGTAACATACCGATGACAAAGGGAACAACGTATGTTGTTATGCGGTCTGACCGATAAAGATCTTTGTAGAATATGTAGGAGCCAATATGAGCATCCAGGTTCCTCTATTGGTTATTGACCGGAGACGTGTCTCGGTCATGTCTACATAGTTCTCGAACCCGTAGGGTCCGCACGCTTAAAGTTCGATGACGGTTATATTATGAGTTTATGAGTTTTGATGTACCAAAGGAGTTCGGAGTCCCGGATGAGACCGGGGACATGACGAGGAGTCTCGAAATGGTCGAGACGTAAAGATCGATATATTGGACGACTATATTCGGATATCGGAAAGGTTCCGAGTGATTCGGGTATTTTTCGGAGTACCGGAGAGTTACGGGAATACGTATTGGGCCTTATTGGGCCATACGGGAAAGAAGGAAAAGGGCCTCAAGGGTGGCCGCACCCCTCCCCTTGGTCTGGTCCGAATTGGACTAGGGAAGGGGGGCGCCCCCTTCCTTCCTTCTCCTTTTCCCTTCCCTTTCCTTCCCTCCTACTCCTACTACTTGGAAAGGCTCCTAGTTCTACTAGGAAAAGGGGAATCCTACTCCCGGTGGGAGTAGGACTCCCCTAGGGCGCACCATAGAGAGGGCTGGCCCCTCCCCTCCTCCACTCCTTTATATACGTGGCCAGGGGGCACCCCATAGACACACAAGTTGATCTTCATGATCGTTCTCTTAGCCGTGTGCGGTGCCCCCCTCCACCATAATCCTCGATAATATTGTAGCGGTGCTTAGGCGAAGCCCTGCGACGGTAGAACATCAAGATCGTCACCACGCCGTCGTGCTAACGGAACTCTCCCGTGAAGCTTTGCTGGATCGGAGTTCACGGGACGTCATCGAGCTGAACGTGTGCTGAACTCGGAGGTGTCGTGCGTTCGGTACTTGGATCGGTCGAATCGTGAAGACGTACGACTACATCAACCGCGTTGTGCTAACGCTTCCGCTTTCGGTCTACGAGGGTACGTGGACAATACTCTCCCCTCTCGTTGCTATGCATCACCATGATCTTGCTTGTGCGTAGGAAAATTTTGAAATTACTACGTTCCCCAACAGTGGCATCCGAGCCAGGTTTTATGCGTTGATGTTGTGCATGAGTAGAACACAAGTGAGTTGTGGGCGATATAAGTCATACTGCTTACCAGCATGTCATACTTTGGTTTGGAGGTATTGTTGGATGAAGCGGCCCGGACCGACATTACGCGTATGCTTACGCGAGACTGGTTCTACCGACGTGATTTGCACACAGGTGGCTGGCGGGTGTCAGTTTCTCCAAATTTAGTTGAAACAGCACCAACTTGACAAACTATCATTGTGGTTTTGATGCGTAGGTAAGAATGGTTCTTGCTAAGCCCGTAGTAGCCACGTAAAACTTGCAACAACAAAGTAGAGGACGTCTAACTTGTTTTTGCAGGGCATGTTGTGATGTGATATGGTCAAGACATGATGAGATATAAGTTGTTGTATGAGATGATCATGTTTTGTTGAAGTTATCGGCAACTGGCAAATGCCTTATGGTTGTCTCTCTATTGCATAAGATGCAAGCGCCAAATAATTGCTTTACTTTATCGGTATGCGATAGCAATAGTTGCAAGAGCAATAGTTGGCGAGACGACCATGTGATGACACATTGATATAGATCAAGATGATGGAGATCATGGTGTCATGCCGGTGACGATGGAGATCATGAGGATGCTTTGGAGATGGAGATCAAAGGCACAAGATGATGATGGCCATATCATGTCACATATTTTGATTGCATGTGATGCTTATCGTTTATACATCTTATTTTACTTAGTTCGACGGTAGCTTCATAAGATGATCTCTCACTAATTATCAAGGTACAAGTGTTCTCCCTGAGTATGCACCGTTGCGAAAGTTCTTCGTGCTGAGACACCACGTGATGATCGGGTGTGATAGGCTCTACGTTCAAATACAACGGGTGCAAAACAGTTGCACACGCGGAATACTCAGGTTAAACTTGACGAGCCTAGCATATAACAGATATGGCCTCGGAACACGGAGACCGAAAGGTCAAGCGTGAATCATATAGTAGATATGATCAACATAGTGATGTTCACCATTGAAACTACTCCATCTCACGTGATGATCGGACATGGTTTAGTTGATTTGGATCACGTGATCACTTAGAGGATTAGAGGGATGTCTATCTGAGTGGGAGTTCTTAAGTAATATGATTAATTGAACTTTAATTTATCATGAACTTAGTCTTGGTAGTATTAGCATATCTATGTTGTAGATCAATAGCTCGCGTTGTTGCTTCCCTATGTTTTATATGTGTTCCTAGAGAAAACTAAGTTGAAAGATGATAGTAGCAATGATGCGGACTGGGTCCGTAATCTGAGGTTTATCCTCATTGCTGCACAGAAGAATTATGTCTTTGATGCACCGCTAGGTGACTGACCTATTGCAGGAGCAGATGCAGACGTTATGAACGTTTGGCTAGCTCAATATGATGACTACTTGATAGTTTAGTGCACCATGCTTAACAGCTTAGAATCGAGACTTCAAAGACATTTTGAACGTCATGGATCATATGGATGTTCCAGGAGTTGAAGTTAGTATTTCAAGCAAATACCCGAGTTGAGAGATATGAAGTCTCCAACAAGTTCTATAGCTAAAAGATGGAGGAGAATATCTCAAGCAGTGAGCATGTGTTCAGATCGTCTGGGTACTACAATCGCTTGAATCCAGTGGGAGTTAATATTCCAGATAAAATAGTGATTGACAGAATTCTCTAATCACCATCACCAAGTTAGTAGAACTTTGTGATGAACTATAGTATGCAAGGGATGACGAAAACGATTCCCGAGCTTTTCATGATGATGAAATCGATGAAGGTAGAAATCAAGAAAGAGCATCAAGTGTTGATGATTAACAAGACCACTAGTTTCGAAAAAAGGGCAGAGGGAAAGAAAGGGAACTTCAAGAAGAACGGCAAGAAAGTTGCTGCTCAAGTGAAGAAGCACAAGTCTAGACGTAAGCCTGAGACTAAGTGCTTCTACTGCAAAGGGACTGGTCACTAGAAGCGGAACTACCCCAAGTATTTGGCGGATAAGAAGGATGGAAAAGTGAACAAAGGTATATTTGATATACGGATTATTGATGTGTATTTTACTAGTGTTTGTAACAACCCCTTGGTATTTGATACTGGTTCAGTTGCTAAGAGTAGTAACTCGAAACGGAAGTTGCAGAATGAACAGAGACTAGTTAAGGGTGAAGTGACGATGTGTGTTGGAAGTGGTTCCAAGATTGATATGATCATCATCGCACACTCCCTATACTTTCGGGATTAGTGTTGAACCTAAATAAGTGTTATTTGGTGTTTGCATTGAGCATGAATATGATTTTATCATGTTTATTGCAATACGGTTATTCATTTAAGTAAGAGAATAAATTGTTGTTCTGTTTACATGAATAAAACCTTCTATGGTCATACACCCAATGAAAATGGTTTGTTGGATCTCGATCGTGGTGATACACATTCTCATAATATTGAAGCCAAAAGATGCAAAGTTAATAATGATAGTGCAACTTATTTGTGGCACTGCCGTTTAGGTCATATTGGTGTAAAGCGCATGAAGAAAATCCATGCTGATGGGATTTTGGAATCACTTGATTATGAATCAGTTGATGCTTGCGAACCGTGCCTCATGGGCAAGATGACTAAGACTCCGTTCTCCGGAACAATACAACAAGCAACAGATTTGTTGGAAATCATGCATACTGATGTATGTGGTCCGATGAATATTGAAGCTCGCGACAGGTATCATTATTTTCTGATCTTCACAGATGATTTGAGCAGATATGAGTATATCTACTTGATGAAACACAAGTCTGAAACATTTGAAAAGTTCAAAGAATTTCAGAGTGAAGTGGAGAATCATCGTAACAAAATAAAAGTTTCTACGATATGATCGCAGAAGTAAAATATTTGAATTACGAGTTTGGCCTTCAGTTAAAACAATGTGAAATACTTTCACTACTCACGCCACCTGGAACACCACAGTGTAATGGTGTGTCCGAACATCATAACCGTGCTTTATTAGATATAGTGCGATCTATGGCGTCTCTTACTGATTTACCGCTATCATTTTGGGGTTATGCATTAGAGACAGCTACATTCACGTTAATATAGGGCACCACTAAATCCGTTGAGACGACACCGTATGAACTATGGTTTGGCAAGAAACCTAAGCTGTCATTTCTTAAAGTTTGAGGTTGCAATGCTTATGTGAAAATGTTTCAACCTGATAAGCTCAAACCCAAATCGGAGAAGTGCATCTTCATAGGATACCCAAAAGAAAATGTTGGGTACACCTTCTATCACAGATCCAAAGGCAAGATATTCGTTGCTGAGAATGGATCCTTTCTAGAGAAGGAGTTTCTCTCGAAAGAAGTGTGTGGGAGGAAAGTAGAACTT
Source organism: Triticum urartu (assembly GCF_003073215.2). NCBI lineage: Eukaryota > Viridiplantae > Streptophyta > Magnoliopsida > Poales > Poaceae > Triticum > Triticum urartu. The sequence goes on along the minus strand of NC_053023.1, from coordinate 644,128,388 downwards.
GATGAGGTAACTGTACCTGCTCCCTTATTGGAAAGTAGTTCATCACAGAAATCTGTTTCTGTGACTACTACACCAATTAGTGAGGAAGCTAATGATGATGATCATGTAACTTCAAATCAAGTTACTACTGAACCTCGTAGGTAAACCAGAGTGAGATATGCACTAGAGTGGTACGGTAATCCTGTTCTGGAAGTCATGTTACTAGACCATGACGAACTTGCGAACTATGAGGAAGCGATGATGAGCCCAGATTCCGTGAAATGGTTTGAGGCCATGAAATCTGAGATGAGATCCATGTATGAGAACAAAGTATGGACTTTGATTGACTTGCCCAATGATCGGCGAGTCATTGAGATTAAATGGATCTTCAAGAGGAAGACGGACGCTGATAGTAGTGTTACTATCTACAAAGCTAGAATTGTCGCAAAAGGTTTTCGACAAGTCCAAGGTGTTGACTACGATGAGAGTTTCTCACTCGTATCTATGCTTAAGTCTATCCGAATCATGTTAGCAATTGCTGCATTTTATGAAATCTGGCAAATGGATAAACAAAACTGCATTCCTTAATGGATTTATTAAAGAAGAGTTGTATATGATGCAACCAGAAGGTTTTGTCAATCCTAAAGGTACTAACAAAATATGCAAGCTCCAACGATCCATCTATGGACTGGTGCAAACATCTCGGAGTTGGAATATACGCTTTGATAAGTTGATCAAAGCATATAGTTTTATACAGACTTGCGGTGAAGCCTGTATTTACAAGAAAATGAGTGGGAGCACTACAACATTTCTGATAAGTATATGTGAATGACATATTGTTAATCGGAGATAATGTAGAATTATTCTGCAAAGCATAAAGGAATGTTTGAAAAGAGTTTTTCAAAGAAAGACCTCGGTGAAGCTGCTTACATATTGAGCATCAAGATCTATAGAGATAGATCAAGACGCTTGATAAGTTTTTTCAATGAGTACATACCTTGACAAGATTTTGAAGTAGTTCAAAAAGGAATAGTCAAAGAAGGAGTTCTTGCCTGTGTTACAAGGTGTGAAGTTGAGTAAGACTAAAAACCCGACCACGACAGAAGATAGAGAGAGAATGAAAGTCATTCCCTATGCCTCAGCCATAAGTTCTATAAAGTATGCCATGCTGTGTACCAGACCTATTGTATACCCTGTCCTGAGTTTGGCAAAGGAGTACAATAGTGATCTAGGAGTAGATCACTGGACATTGGTCAAAATTATCCTTAGTGGAATAAGGATATGTTTCTCGATTATGGAAGTGACAAAAGGTTCGTCGTAAAGGGTTACGTCGATGCAAATTTTGACACTGATCCATATGACTCTAAATATCAATCTGGATACATATTGAAAGTGGGAGCAATTAGCTAGAGTAGCTCTGTGCAGAGCATTGTTGACATAGAAATTTGCAAAATACTTATGGATCTGAATGTGGCAGACCCGTTGACTAAAATTCTCTCACAAGCAAAACATGATCACACCTCAGTACTCTTTGGGTGTTAATCACATAGCGATGTGAACTAGATTATTGACTCTAGTAAACCCTTTGGGTGTTGGTCACATGTCAATGTGAACTATGGGTGTTAATCACATGGTGATGTAAACTATTGATGTTAAATCACATGGCGATGTGAACTAGATTATTGACTCTAGTGCAAGTGGGAGACTAAAGGAAATATGCCCTAGAGGCAATAATAAAGTTATTATATATTTCCTTATGTCATGATAAATGTTTATTATTCATGCTAGAATTGTATTAACCGGAAACATAATACATGTGTGAATACATAGACAAACAGAGTGTCACTAGTATGCCTCTACTTGACTAGCTCGTTAATTAAAGATGGTTATGTTTCCTAACCATAGACATGAGTTGTCATTTGATTAACGGGATCACATCATTAGGAGAATGATGTGATTGACTTGACCCATTCTGTTAGCATAGCACTTGATCGTCTAATTTGTTGCTATTGCTTTCTTCATGACTTATGCATGTTCCTATGACTATGAGATTATGCAACTCCCGTTTACCAGAGGAACACTTTGTGTGCCACCAAACGTCACAAAGTAATTGGGTGATTATAAAGGTGCTCTATAGGTGTCTCCGAAGGTACTTGTTGGGTTGGCGTATTTCGAGATTAGGATTTGTCACTCCGATTGTCGGAGAGGTATCTCTGGGCCCTCTCGGTAATGCACATCACTTAAGCCTTGCAAGCATTGCAACTAATGAGTTAGTTGCGAGATGATGTATTACGGAACGAGTAAAGAGACTTGCCGGTAACGAGATTGAACTAGGTATTGTGATACCGACGATCGAATCTCGGGCAAGTAACATACCGATGACAAAGGGAACAACGTATGTTGTTATGCGGTCCGACCGATAAAGATCTTCGTAGAATATGTGGGAGCCAATATGAGCATCCAGGTTCCGCTATTGGTTATTGACCGGAGACGTGTCTCGGTCATGTCTACATTGTTCTCGAACCCGTAGGGTCCGCATGCTTAAGGTTTCGATGACAGTTATATTATGAGTTTTGATGTACCGAAGGAGTTCGGAGTCCCGGATGAGATCGGGGACATGACGAGAGTCTCGAAATGGTCGAGACGTAAAGATCGATATATTGGACGACTATATTTGGACATCGGAAAGGTTCCGAGTGATTCGGGTATTTTTCGGAGTACCGGAGAGTTACGGGAATACGTATTGGGCCTTATTGGGCCATACGTGAAAGAAGGAAAAGGGCCTCAAGGGTGGCCGCACCCCTCCCCTTGGTCTGGTCCGAATTGGACTAGGGAAGGGGGGGCGCCCCCTTCCTTCTCCTTTTGGCTTCCCTTTCCTTCCCTCCTACTCCTACTACTTGGAAGGGCTCCTAGTTCTACTAGGAAAAGGGGAATCCTACTCCCGGTGGGAGTAGGACTCCCCTAGGGCGCGCCATAGAGAGGGCCGGCCCCTCCCCTCCTCCACTCCTTTATATACGTGGCCAGGGGGCACCCCATAGACACACAAGTTGATCTTCGTGATCGTTCTCTTAGCCGTGTGCGGTGCCCCCCTCCACCACAATCCTCGATAATATTGTAGCGGTGCTTAGGCGAAGCCCTGCGATGGTAGAACATCAAGATCGTCACCACGCCGTCGTGCTGACGGAACTCTCCTGTGAAGCTCTGCTGGATCGGAGTTCGCGGGACGTCATCGAGCTGAACGTGTGCTGAACTCGGAGGTGTCGTGCGTTCGGTACTTGGATCGGTTGGATCGTGAAGACGTACGACTACATCAACCGCGTTGTGCTAACGCTTCCGCTTTCGGTCTACGAGTGTACGTGGACAATACTCTCCCCTCTCGTTGCTATGCATCACCATGATCTTGCGTGTGCGTAGGAAAATTTTGAAATTACTACGTTCCCCAATATATAGGAGGAAGAAGTAGGTCGGTGGAGCAACGAGGGGGCCACGAGGGTGGAGGGCGCGCCTAGGGGGGTAGGCGCGCCCCCCTGCCTTGTGGCCTCCTCGATTGTTTCTTGATGTCCACTCCAAGTCCCCTAGACCATGTTTGTTCCAAAAATAACTCTCCCGAAGGTTTCATTCCGTTTGGATTCCGTTTCATATTCCTTTTCTGCGGAACACTGAAATAGGCAAAAAACAGCAATTTGGGATGGGCCTTCGGTTAATAGGTTAGTCCCAAAAATAATATAAAAGTGTAAAATAAAGCCCATTAACATCCAAAACAGATAATATAATAGCATGGAACAATAGAATTATAGATACGTTGGAGACGTATCAAGCATCCCCAAGCTTAATTCCTGCTCGTCCTCGAGTAGGTAAATGATAAAAACAAAATTTTTGATGTGGAATGCTTCCTAACATATTTCTCAATGTAATTTTTCTTTATTGTGGCATGAATGTTCAGATCCGAAAGATTCAAGATTTTAATATTGACATATAAATAATAATACTTCAAGCATACTAACTAAGCAATTATGTCTTCTCAAAATAACATGGCCAAAGAAAGTTATCCCTACAAAATCATATAGTCTGGCTATGCTCCATCTTCATCACATAAGATATTTAAATCATGCACAACACCGATGACAAGCCAAGCAATTATTTCATACTTTTGATGTTCTCAAACTTTTTCAATCTTCATGCAATATATGGGCGTGAGCCATGGATATAGCACTATGGTGGAATAGAATGGTGGTTGTAGAGAAGACAAAAAAGGAGAAGATAATCTCACATCAACTAGGCGTATCAACGGGCTATGGAGATGCCCATTAATAGATATCAATGTGATTGAGTAGGGATTTCCATGCAACGGATGCACTAGAGCTATAAGTGTATGAAAGCTCAACAAAAGAAACTGAGTGGGTGTGCATCCAACTTGCTTGCTCACGAAGACCTAGGGCAATTTGAGGAAGCCCACATTGGAATATACAAACCAAGTTCTATAATTTAAAATTCCCACTAGTTTATGAAAGTGACAACATAGGAGACTCTCTATCATGAAGATCATGGTGCTAGTTTGAAGCACAAGTGTGGAAAAGGGATAGTAACATTGTCCCTTCTCTCTTTTTCTCTTATTTTTTTATTTGGGCCTTCTTTCTTTTTTCTTTTTGGCCTCTTTTTTTTCGTCCGGAGTCTCATCCCGACTTGTGGGGGAATCATAGTCTCCATCATCCTTTCCTCACTGGGACAATGCTCTAATAATGATGATCATCACACTTCTTTTTACTTACAACTCAAGAATTACAACTCAATACTTAGAACAAGATATGACTCTATGTGAATGCCTCAGGCGGTGTACTGGGATATGCAATGAATCAAGAGTGACATGTATGAAAGAATTATGAATGGTGGCTTTGCCACAAATACGATGTCAACTACATGATCATGCATGGCAATATGACAATGATGAAGCATGTCATAACAAATGGAACGGTGGAAAGTTGCATGGCAATATATCTCGGAATGGCTATGGAAATGCCATAATAGGTAGGTATGGTGGCTGTTTTGAGGAAGGTATATGGTGGGTGTATGATACCGGCGAAAGGTGCACGGTAATAGAGAGGCTAGCAAATGTGGAAGGTTGAGGGTGCGTATAATCCATGGACTCAAGATTAGTCATAAAGAACTCACATACTTATTGCAAAAATCTATTAGTTATCGAAAAAAAGTACTACACGCATGCTCCTAGGGGGATAGATTGGTAGGAAAAGACCATCGCTCGTCCCCGACCGCCACTCATAAGGAAGGCAATCAATAAATAAATCATGCTCCGACTTCATCACATAACGGTTCACCATACGTGCATGCTACGGGAATCACAAACTTCAACACAAGTATTTCTCAAATTCACCACTACTCAACTAGCATGACTCTAATATCACCATCTCCATATCTCAAAACAACTACCAAGTATCAAACTTCTCATAGTATTCAATGCACTTATATGAAAGTTTTTTATAATGCCTAAAAGAAAATTGCCATGTTGTTCTAAAGGACTCTCAAAATAATATAAGTGAAGCACGAGAGATCAATTATTTCTATAAAATAAAACCACCACCGTGCTCTAAAAGATATAAGTGAAGCACATAGAGCAAAAATTATATAGCTCAAAAGATATAAGTGAAGCACATAGAGTATTCTAATAAATTCCAATTCATGTGTGTCTCTCTCAAAAGGTGTGTACAGAAAGGATGATTGTTGTAAACTAAAAATCAAATACTCAAATCATACAAGACGCTCCAAGCAAAACACATATCATGTGGTGAATAAAAATATAGCTCCAAGTAAAGTTACTGATGAACGAAGACAAAAGAGGGGATGCCTTCCAGGGCATCCCAAAGCTTAGGATTTTTGGTGTACTTGTATTTTACCTTGGGGTTCCTTGGGAATCCCCAAGCTTAAGTTCTTGCCACTCCTTGTTCCATAATCCTTCAAATCTTTACCCACAACTTGAAAACTTCACAACACAAAACTTAACAGAAAATCCCGTGAGCTCCGTTAGCGAAAGAAAACAAAACACCACTTCAAGGTACTGTAATGAACTCATTATTTATTTATATTGGTGTTAAACCTACTGTATTCCAACTTTTCTATGGTTTATAAACTCCATTACTAGCCATAGATTCATCAAAATAAGCAAACAACACACGAAAAACAGAATCTGTCAAAAACAGAACAGTCTGAAGTAATCTGTAACTAACGCAAACTTATAGAACCCCAAAAATTATAAAATAAATTTCTGGACGTGAGGAATTTATCTATTAATCATCTGCAAAAAGAATTAACTAAATAGCACTCTCCAATAAAAAAATGGCAGCAATTCTCGTGAGCGCTAAAGTTTCTGTTTTTTACAGCAAGATCAAAAAGACTTTCCCCAAGTCTTCCCAACGGTTCTACTTGGCACAAACACTAATTAAACACAAAAAACACAACCAAGACATAGGATAGATAAATTATTTATTACTAAACAGGAGAAAAAAGTAAGGAATAAAAATAAAATTGGGTTGCCTCCCAACAAGCGCTATTGTTTAACGCCCATAGCTAGGCATAAAAGCGAAGATAGATCTAGGTATTGCCATCTTTGGTAAGCAATCCATAAGTGGCTCTCATAATAGATTCATATGGTAATTTAATTTTATTTCTAGGGAAGTGCTCCATGCCTTTCCTTAATAGAAATTGGAATCTAATATTCCCTTCCTTCATATCAATAATTGCACCAATCGTTCTAAGGAAAGGTCTACCAAGAATAATAGGACATGAAGGATTGCAATCTATATCAAGAACAATGAAATCTACGGGCACATAATTCCTATTTGCAACAATAATAAAATCATTAATCTTTCCCATAGGTTTCTTAATAGTGGAATCCACAAGGCGCAAGTTTAAGGAACAATCACCAAATTCACGGAAACCTAGCAAATCACACAAAGTTTTTGGGATCGTGGAAACACTAGCATCCAAATCACACAAAGCATAACATTCATGATCTTTAATTTTAATTTTAATAGTAGGTTCCCACTCATCATAAAGTTTTTCTAGGGATAGAAACTTCCAACTCAAGTTTTTCTTCATAAGATTGCATCAAAGCATAAACAATATTGTTTAGTAAAAGCTTTATTTTGACTATAAGCACGAGGAGAATTTAGCACGGATTGCAACAAGGAAATACAATATATCAAAGAGAAATTATCATAATTAAATTCCTATAAATCCAAGATAGTGGGTTCGTTGCTATCTAAAGTTTTGACCTCTTCAATCCCACTTTTATCAATTTTTGCATCAAGATATAAAAACTCCATATTTTTGGGACGCCTTCTAACTAAGGTTGACTCATCTCCAGTCCCAACATTATCAAGATTCATATTGCAAAATAAAGATCTAATAGGGGACACATCAATTACTTTTAGATCTTCATCCTTATTATCATGAAAACTAGAATAAGACGCTTTTATGAAGCAATCTTTTTAGCACGCATCCTAGCGGTTCTTTCTTTGCACTCATCAATGGAAATTCTCATGGCTTTGAGCGACTCATTGATATCATGCTTAGGTGGAATAGATCCAAGTTTCAAATAATCAACATCATGAGAAATTCTATCCACGTTCCTAGCCAACTCATCAATCTTAAGCAATTTTTCTTCAATCAAAGCATTGAAACTCTTTTGTGAACTAATAAATTCCTTAATACTAGATTCAAAATCAGAGGGCATCTTATTATAATTTCCATAAGAATTGTTGTAGGAATTACCATAATTATTATAGGAATTACTAGGAAACGGCCTAGAATTAAAATTACCTCTATACGCGTTGTTACCAAAATTGTTCCTACCAACAAAATTCACATCCATAGATTCATTATTATTCTCAATCAAAGTAGACAAAGGCATATCATTGGGATCAGTAGGAGCACTCTTATTAGCAAACAATTTCATAAGTTCATCCATCTTTCCACTCAAAACATTAATCTCTTCAATTCATGCACCTTTTTACTAGTAGATCTTTCAGTGTGTCATTGAGAATAATTAACCATAATATTATCTAGGAGTTTGGTAGCTTCTCCTAAAGTGATTTCCATAAAAGTGCCTCCCGCGGCCGAATCTAAAAGATTTCTAGAAGCATAATTCAATCCGGCATAATTTTTTTGGATAATCATCCATAAATTCAAACCATGTGTAGGGCAATTACATATCATTAATTTCATCCTCTCCCAAGATTGTGCAACATGCTCATGATCAAGTTGCTTAAAATTCATAATATCGTTTCTAAGAGAGATGATCTTAGCGGGAGGAAAATACTTAGAGATAAAAGCATCTTTGCACTTATTCCAAGAATCAACACTATTTTTAGGCAAAGACGAAAACCAAGCTTTAGCATGATTTCTAAGCGAAAATGGAAATAGCTTAAGTTTAACAATATCATTATCCACATCTTTCTTCTTTTGCATATCACACAAATCAACTAAGTTGTTTAGATGGGTAGCGACATCTTCACTAGGAAGGCCAAAAAACGGATCTTTCATGACAAGATTCAGCAAAGCAATATTAATTTCACAAGATTCAACATCGGTAAGAGGAGCAATCGGAGTGCTAATAAAATCATTATTGTTTGTATTGGCAAAGTCACACAATTCAGTATTATCTTGAGCCATCGTGACAAGCAAGCAATCCAACACACAAGCAAACAAGCGAAGAAAAAGCGAATGGAAAGAGAGGGCAAAAGGAAAAGAGGGTGAATAAAATGGCAAGGGTGAAGTTGGGGAGAGGAAAACGAGAGGCAAATGGCAAATAATGTAATGCGAAGGATAAGAGTTGTGATTGGTACTTGGTATGTCTTGACTTGGCGTACATCTCCCTGGCAATGGCGCCAAAAATCCTTCTTGCTACCTCTTGAGCATGCGTTGGTTTTCCCTTGAAGAGGAAAGGGTGATGCAGCAAAGCAGCGTAAGTATTTCCCTCAGTTTTTGAGAACCAAGGTATCAATCCAGTAGGAGACCACGCGCGAGTCACCTCGTACCTACACAACCAAATAAGAACCTTGCAACCAACGTGATAAAGGGGTTGTCAATCCCTTCACGACCACTTGCAAGAGTGAGATCTGATAGAGATGATAATAATAAGATAAATATTTTTGGTATTTTTATGATATAGATTGAAAGTAAAGATTGCAAAGTAAAATAGATTGGAAATTTGTATGATGGAGAATAGACCCGAGGGCCATAGGTTTCACTAGTGGCTTCTCTCAAGATAGCATAAGTATTACGGTGGGTGAACAAATTACTGTCGAGTAATTGATAGAAAAGCAAATAATTATGAGAATATCTAGGTATGATCATGTATATAGGCATCACGTCCGTGACAAGTAGACCGACTCCTGCCTGCATCTACTACTATTACTCCACACATCGATTGCTATCCAACATGCATCTAGAGTATTAAGTTCATAAGAACAGAGTAACGCCTTAAGCAAGATGACATGATGTAGAGGGATAAACTCATGCAATATGATATAAACCCCATATTTTTATCCTCGATGGCAACAATATAATACGTGTCGTTTCCCTTTCTATCACTGGGATCGAGCACCGCTGAGGGAGTCCTGGACTAAGGGGTCCTCGGGCGTCCGGCCTGTTATCCGTGGGCTGGACTGATGGGCCGTGAAGACATGAAGGCCGTAGACTGTACCCGTGTCCGGATTGGACTCTACTTGGCGTGGAGGGCAACCTTGGCGACCGACTATGAAGATTCCTTCTTATGTAACCGACTCTATGTAACCCTAGATTCCCCCCGGTGTCTATTTAAACCGGAGGGGTTAGTCCGGAAAGGATATATTCATTACCTTAGTCATACAGGCTAGGATTCTAGGGTTTAGCCATTACGATCTCGTGGTAGATCAACTCTTGTAATACTCATATTCATCAAGATCAATCAAGCAGGAAGTAGGGTATTACCTCCATAGAGAGGGCCCGAACCTGGGTAAAACATCGTGTCCCCCGTCTCCTGTTACCATCGATCATAGACGCACAGTTCGGGACCCCCTACCCGAGATCCACCAGTTTTGACACCGACATTGGTGCTTTCATTGAGAGTTCCACTGTGCCGTCGATGAAAGGTTCGATGGCCCCTTCAACCGCCTATAGTGATGCTGTCCAAGGGGAAACTTTCCTCCTCGGACAGATTTTAGTGTTCGGCGGCTTCGTACTGTGGGCCAACTCGCTTGGCCATCTGGAGCAGATCGATAGCTACGCCCCTGGCCACCGGGTCAGATTTGGAAGCTTGAACCACGTCGAGGATATCCGTGGAGACTTGATCTTCAATGGATTTGAGACGCAGCGATCGCTCCCCCTCGCCTCGATGAACATGACTTAAATCTGTCATCGGATCACATCTAGGAGATGGTCCCTGTTGCTGCAATGGCCTTAGAACCGGAGCAGATCGTGCCATCCGAGGCCACAGAGTCCGCGGCATTGGAGCCGCACACGGGCTCGGCACCCCGAATATTTGCGTCAATGGAACTCCAGACTCGTCTCCGGTTATAAGTTCCGGACCGGGCACGCCTGCGGACACCGAGCTGGATCGGTTATCGATTTTCGAATTTAGCGCCGCAGACATCTTCTAGCACTCACCTTTGGGTGATGTGATAAACTATTTAAAGAACTTGTCCTTGGAGAAGGACTCTCAGCCGAACTATGTTCGGTTCGAGCAGAGGCTGATGATGGGAAATTTCGCTTCCCACCCGCCACCCACTTCGTAGCCACTGTCGAGGATTTAACTGACATGCCCGCTTATGGCTCCGAAGATATTGACGGTATAGACGACGATGCCGATAAGAAGCAAGGCTAAGATCCGCCAGGCATCAAGCGTGGTACGGCCACTGATACGTCTCCAACGTATCTATAATTTTTGATTGCTCCATGCTATATTATCTACTGTTTTGGACATTATTAGGCTTTCTTATCCACTTTTATATTATTTTTGGGACTAACCTATTAACCGGAGGCCCAACCCAGAATTCCTGTTTTTTTTTGCCTATTTTAGGGTTTCGAAGAAAAGGAATACCAAACGGAGTCCAAACGGAATGAAACCTTCGGGAACGTGATTTTCTCACCGAACATGATCCAGGAGACTTGGACCCTACGTCAAGAAACCAACAGGGAGGCCATGAGGTAGGGGGGCACGCCTACCCCCCTAGGCACGCCCTCCACCCTCGTGGGCCCCCTGTTGCTCCACCGACGTACTTCTTCTACGTACCCCCAAACGATCAGATACGGAGCCAAAACCCTAGTTCCACCGCCATAACTTTCTATATCCACGAGATCCCATCTTGGGGCCTGTTCCGGAGCTTCGCTGGAGGGGGCATCCATCACGGAGGGCTTCTACATCAACACCATAGCCTCTCCAATGATGTGCGAGTAGTTTACTTCAGACCTACGGGTCCATTGTTATTAGCTAGATGGCTTCTTCTCTCTTTTTGGATCTCAATACAAAGTTCTCCCCTCTCTTGTGGAGATCTATTCGATGTAATCTTCTTTTGCGGTGTGTTTGTTGAGACCGATGAATTGTGGGTTTATGATCAAGTTTATCTATGAATAATATTTGAATCTTCTATGAATTCTTTTATGTATGATTGGTTATCTTTGCAAGTCTCTTCGAATTATCAGTTTGGTTTGGCCTACTAGATTGATCTTTCTTGCAATGGGAGAAGTGCTTAGCTTTGGGTTCAATCTTGCGGTGTCCTTTCCCAGTGACAGTAGGGGCAGCAAGGCACATATTGGATTGTTGCCATCGAGGATAACAAGATGGGGTTTTCATCATATTGCATGAGTTTATCCCTCTACATCATGTCATCTTGCTTAAGGTGTTACTCTGTTCTTATGAACTTAATACTCTAGATGCATGCTGGATAGCGGTCGATGTGTGGAGTAATAGTAGTAGATGCAGGCAGGAGTCGGTCTACTTGTCTTGGACGTGATGCCTATATACATGATCATACCTAGATATTCTCATAACTAGGCTCAATTCTGTCAATTGCTCAACAGTAATTCGTTCACCCACCGTAAAATACTTATGCTCTTGAGAGAAGCCACTAGTGAAACCTATGGCCCCCGGGTCTATCTTCATCATATTAATCTTCCAATACTTAGTTATTTCCATTGCTTTTATTTTACTTTGCATCTTTATCATAAAAATACCAAAAATATTATCTTATCATATCTATTAGATCTCACTCTTGTAAGTGACCGTGTAGGGATTGACAACCCCTTATCGTGTTGGTTGCGAGGATTTATTTGTTTTGTGTAGGTGCGAGGGACTCGGGCGTAGCCTCCTACTGGATTGATACCTTGGTTCTCAAAAACTGAGGGGAATACTTACGCTACTTTGCTGCACCACCCTTTCCTCTTCAAGGGAAAACCAACACAAGTGCTCAAGAGGTAGCAAGAAGGATTTCTGGCGCCGTTGCCGGGGAGGTTCGCGCAAGTCAAGATTTGACTCCCGACAACGAGCCATTTCTGGCACCGTTGCCGGGGAGGTCTACGCAAAAGTCAACATACCAAGTACCCATCACAAACCCTTATCTCCCGCATTACATTATTTGCCATTTGCCTCTCGTTTTCATCTCCCCAACTTCACCCTTGTCGTTTTATTCACCCTCTCTCTCTATCCTCCCTCTCTTTCTTTATTTACCATTTTATTTGCCTATTCCTTGTTTTCTTGTGTGCTGGATTGCTTGCTTGTCACGATGGCTCCTCCCCGATTTGGTGATCTTCACCTTAAAAGGTTAGAAGAAACCAAAAGCAAAGTTAGGAGTTTTATGGTCTTGCAATTTGAGCATAATAGTTTCTTTATAAACGAGCTTAAGGAACAAAAAAGCTTTATGAGTTATATGAATAAAGAGCTCGATGATATGTCTAAAGAATTTGATGGTTCGAGATCCCAAATTGTTTGTCTTGAGAAGTTAATAGCTGAAGTTTCGGATAAGCACGCTACCTTAGTTAATAAGATGGCCGCTAAACCGGAAGACCATGATAATAAAGATGAAGATCTAAAAGTTATTGATGTGTCCCCTATTAAATCTTTGTTTTGCAATATGAATCTTGATAATGATGGGACTGAATATGATCCACCTTTACCTAGAAGGCTTTCCAAGAATTCGGAGTTTTTAGATCTTGATGCTATAATTGATAAAAGTGGGATTGAAGAGATCGAAACTTTAAATATTAATGAACCCACTATTTTGGATTTCAAGGAATTTAATTATGATAATTCCTCTTTGATAGATTGTATTTCCTTGTTGCAATCCGTGCTAAATTCTCCTCATGCTTATAGTCAAAATAAATCTTTTACCAAACATATCGTTGATGCTTTGATGCAATCTTATGAAGAAAAACTTGAGTTGGAAGTTTCTATCCCTAGAAAACTTTATGATGAGTGGGAACCTGGTATTAAAATTAAAATTAAAGATCATGAATGCTATGCTTTGTGTGATTTGGGTGCTAGTGTTTCCACGATTCCAAAGACTTTGTGTGATTTGTTAGGTTTTCATGATTTTGATGATTGCTCTCTAAACTTGCACCTTGCGGATTCCACTACTAAGAAACCTATTGGAAGAACTAATGATGTTCTTATTGTTGCAAATAGTAACTATGTGCCCGTAGATTTTATCGTTCTTGATATAGATTGCAATCCTTCATGTCCTATTATTCTTGGTAGACCTTTCCTTAGAACGATTGATGCGATTATTGCTACGTCTTGAGCTTGCGTTGGTTTTCCCCGAAGAGGAAGGGATGATGCAGCAGAGTAGCGTAAGTATTTCCCTCGGTTTTTGAGAACCAAGGTATCAATCCAGTAGGAGCCCACGCTCAAGTCCCTCGTACCTGCACAAAGCGATAGCTACTCGCAACCAACGCGATTAGGGGTTGTCAATCCCTTCACGGTCACTTACGAGAGTGAGATCTGATAGATATGATATTTTTGGTATTTTTGGTATAAAGATGCAAAGTAAAAAGTAAAAAAGCAAAGCAAGATTAAAGTGATGGAGATTGATATGATGAGAATAGACCCGGGGGCCATAGGTTTCACTAGTGGCTTCTCTCAAGAGCATAAGTATTCTACGGTGGGTGAACAAATTACTATTGAGCAATTGACAGAATTGAGCATAGTTATGAGAATATCTAGGCATGATCATGTATATAGGCATCACGTTCGTGACAAGTAGATCATAACGATTCTGCATCTACTACTATTACTCCACTCATCGACCGCTATCCAGCATGCATCTAGAGTATTAAGTTAAAAATAGAGTAACGCCTTAAGCAAGATGACATGATGTAGAGAGATAAATTCATTCAATATGAAATAAACCCCATCTTGTTATCCTCGATGGCAACGATACAATACGTGCCTTGCTGCCCCTTCTGTCACCGGGTAAGGACACCGCAAGATTGAACCCAAAGCTAAGCACTTCTCCCATGGCAAGAACTACCAATCTAGTTGGCCAAACCAAACGGATAATTCGAAGAGACTTGCAAAGATAACCAATCATACATAAAAGAATTCAGAGAAGATTCAAATATTATTCATAGATAGACTTGATCATAAACCCACAATTCATCGGTCTCAACAAACACACTGCAAAAAGAAGATTACATCGAATAGATCTCCACAAGAGAGGGGGATAACTTTGTATTGGGATTCAAAGAGAGAGAAGAAGCCATCTAGCTACAAACTATGGACCCGAAGGTTTGAGGTAAACTTCTCACACTTCATCGGAGAGGCTATGATGATTTAGAAGCCCTCCGTGATGACGGCCCTCTTCCAGCGGAGCTCCGGAACAGGCCCCAAGATGGGATCTCGTGGATACAGAAAGTTGCGGCGGTGGAATTAGGTTTTTGGCTCCTGCTCTGATCGTTTGGGGGTACGTGTGTATATATAGGAGGAAGAAGTACGCCGGAGGAGCAACAAGGGGCCCACGAGGCAGGGGGCGCGCCCTAGGGGGGCCCACCCTCGTGACCGCCTCTTTTGTTCCTTGGAGCAGGGTCCAAGTCTCCTGGATCACGTTCGGTGAGAAAATCACGTTCCCGAAGATTTTATTCCGTTTGGACTCCGTTTGATATTCCGTTTATCTAAAACACTGAAATAGGCAAAAAAACAGCAATTCTGGGCTGGGCCTCCGGTTAATAGGTTAGTCCCAAAAAGAATATAAAAGTGGAAAATTAAGCCCAATATAGTCCAAAACAGTAGATAATATAGCATGGAGCAATCAAAAATTATAGATACGTTGGAGACGTATCAATTATTGATATGAAGGAAGGAAATATTAGATTCCAATTTCTATTAAGGAAAGGCATGGAACACTTTCCTAGAAAGAAAATTAAATTACCTTATTAATCTATTATGAGAGCCACTTATGGATCACCTACCAAATATGGAAATACCTAGATCTATCCTTGCTTTTTATGCCTAGCTAGGGGCGTTAAACGATAGCGCTTGTTGGGAGGTAACCCAATTTTATTTTTATTCCTTAATTTTTGCTCCTGTTTAGTAATAAATAATTTATCTATCCTCTGTTTTGGTTGTGTTTTTTGTGTTTAATTAGTGTTTGTGCCAAGTAGAACCGTTGGGAAGACTTGGGGAAAGTCTTGTTAATCTTGCTGTAAAAAACAGAAACTTTAGCACTCACGAGAACTGCTGCCATTTTTATTTGGAAAGTGATATTTAGTTAATTCGTTTTGCAGATGATTAATAGATAAATTCCTCACGTCCATAAATTTATTTTAGAATTTTTGGAGTTCCAGATCTTGCGCTAGCTACAGATTACTACAGACTGTTCTGTTTTTGACAGATTCTGTTTTTCGTGTGTTTTGTTTGCTTATTTTGATGAATCTATGGCTAGTAATGGAGTTTATAAACCATAGAAAAGTTGGAAAGTTTACCACAATCATCCTTGATGTACACACCTTTTGAGAGAGACACACATGATTCGGAAATTGTTAGAATACTCTATGTGCTTCACTTATATCTTTTGAGTTATATAGTTTTGCTCTAGTACTTCACTTATATCTTTTAGAGCACGGTGGTGGATTTGTTTTATAGAAACTATTGATCTCTCATGCTTCACTTAGATTATTTTGAGAGTCTTAAATAGCATGGTAATTTTCTTAAATAATCCTAATATGCTAGGTATATCAAGATTAATAATAAAATTCTCTTATGAGTGTGTTGAATACTATGAGAAGTTTGATACTTGGATAATTGTTTTGAGATATGGAGATGGTGATATTAGAGTCATGCTAGTTGAGTAGTTGTGAATTTGAGAAAACCTTGTGTTAAAGTTTGTGATTCCTGTAGCATGCACGTATGGTGAACCGTTATGTGATGAAGTCGGAGCATGATTTATTTATTGATTGTCTTCCTTATGAGTGGCAGTCGGGGACGAGCGATGGTCTTTTCCTACCAATCTATCCCCCTAGGAGCATGCGCGTAATACTTTGCTTCGATAACTTGTAGATTTTTGCAATAAGTATATGAGTTCTTTATGACTAATGTTGAGTCCATGGATCATACGCACTCTCACCCTTCCATCATTGCCAGCCTCTCTAATATCACACACCTTTCACCGGTATCATACACCCACCATATACCTTCCTCAAAACAGCCACCATACCTACCTATCATGGCATTTCCATAGCCATTCCGAGATATATTGCCATGCAACTTTCCACCGTTTCGTTTACTATGACACGCTTCATCATTGTCATATTGCTTTGCATGATCATGTAGTTGACATTGTATTTGTGGCAAAGCCACCATTCATAATTCTTTCGTACATGTCACTCATGAGTCATTGCATATCCCGGTACACCGCCAGAGGCATTCATATAGAGTCATATCTTGTTCTAAGTATCGAGTTGTAATTATTGAGTTGTAAGAAAATAAAAGTGTGATGATCATCATTATTAGAGCATTGTTCCAAGTGAGGAAAGGATGATGGAGACTATGGTTCCCCCACAAGTCGGGATGAGACTCCCGATGAAAAATAAAAAAATAAAATAAAAATAAAAAAAGAGGCCATAAAAAAGAGAGAAAAGGCCCAAATAAAAAAATGAGAGAAAAAGAGAGAAGGGGAAATGCTACTATCCTTTTACCACACTTGTGCTTCAAAGTAGCACTATGATCTTCATGATAGAGAGTCTCCTATGTTGTCACTTTCACATACTAGTGGGAAATTTTCATTATCGAACTTGGCTTGTATATTCCAATGATAGGATTCCTCAAAATGCCCTAGGTATTCGTGAGCAAGCAAGTTGGATGCACACCCACTTAGTTTCTTTTTGAGATTTCATATACTTATAACTCTAGTGCATCTGTTGCATGGCAATCCCTACTCACTCACATTGATATCTATTGATGGGCATCTCCATAGCCCATTGATACGCCTAGTTGATGTGATACTATCTTCTCCGTTTTTGTCTCCTCCACAACCACCATTCTATTCCACCTATAGTGCTATGTCCATGGCTCATGCTCATGTATTGCATGAAGATTGAAATTTTTTTGAGAATGTCAAAAGTATGAAACAATTTCTTGGCTTGTCATCGGGGTTGTGCATGATTTAAATACTTTGTGTGGTGAAGATAGAGCATAGCCAGACTATATGATTTTGTAGGGATAACTTTCTTTGGCCATGTTATTTTGAGAAGACATAATTGCTTAGTCAGTATGCTTGAAGTATTATTATTTATATGTCAATATTGAACTTTTGTCTTCAATCTTTCGGATCTGAATATTCATGCCACAATTAAGAAGAATTACATTAAAAGTATGCCAAGTAGCATTCACATCAAAAATTCTGTTTTTATCATTTACCTACTCGAGGACAAGCAGAAATTAAGCTTGGGGATGCTTGATACATCTCCAACGTATCTATAATTTTTTATTACTCCACACCATTAAATACCTCCCACTACAACTAAAAGGACCAGCTCGGTACTGGTTAAGCAGTCTGCCTAAAAACTCCATAGGTAGCTGGGAGGACTTGGAAAAGGCCTTCCTCGATAACTTCCGAGGAACACATGTCCGGCCACCGGATGCCGATGACCTAAGTTACATTGTCCAACAGCCCGGAGAATCAGCCAGGGAGCTCTGGACTCGGTTCTTAGTCAAAAAGAACCAAATCGTTGATTTTCCGGACACGGAAGCCCTTGCGGCTTTCAGACACAGCGTCCGAGGCGAATGGCTTGCACGCCACCTCAGCCAAGAAGGACCTAAATCCATGGCAGCCCTCACTGCTCTGATGACCCACTTTTGCGCGGGAGAAGATAGTTGGCTCACTCATAGAAGCAATAGCGCCAGCAACCATGGTAGTTCCGATATCCGAGACGGCAACGACAAGCCACGAGGAAGCAAAAACAACAGTCGCAATGACAAGGAAAGATCAGGCGACATAGTGGTCAACGTCGGATTCAGCAACCCCAAGTCCGGTCAGCGGAAGAATCCATTCAAGGCAAATCGAGACGAACCATCCAACCTGGACAGGATATTCGACCGACCCTGCCAGATTCATGGCCACCCCGATAAACCAGCTAATCATACCAACATAAACTGCTGGGTCTTTAAACAGGCCGGTAAGCTCAATGCCTAACACAGGGGGAGGAGGCCGCCAAGCGACATGGATGACGGAAAAGTTCACCAACGAAACACCGGGGGTCAGAAGCAATCTCCACCCGAGGATCAACTACTCCTAGAACATAAATAGCAACCCGGCTTCCGCCGCCCACTCCGTACACCTACAAAGTTTGTACCACGCATACATCATTACGCACTCAAGATACCATGGGCATTGGTGGAAGCACAATACGGACAAGCCTGCAAGCACTGCAGTAAATTTTTTATTATTATTTTTTTCTTTTTATTTCTTCCTTCGCTATCCTTTAAAAACAGGTGACGAACAGGATAAACATCAGAAACTGGCTCTATTGGAGTCCGGATCCGTACACTCACCTGAGGGGATATTTCCATCAAGGATTCCCCCACTAAGGACTGTGGCGCAGACGTGCGACAAGAGGTCCAAAATAACTTTTTGTAGACCGCACTCTCTATTTCTCGAGCCTGTACTATGCCTGTTCCTCCGCCTCCAACCCCGAGCATGGCAAATAGCCGGGAGGATGGCTTATATCTACGATTATTTCACAGAAATACCTTGGCATAACCTGCCAGGGGCTTGGTGTGGGAACAAATGAGTTACCAGTAAAATTTCGAACAACTCTATAGCATACTTCGGCATCGCAAGTTTGGCCTTATATGCATCAGCTCCGAATCATTGTCTTGGGTCAATAGTTGGGTTGCCCGGCTCCTGTGCTTGCTACCCTATGTTCCGCTCTATCGGCTAGGGTAGTAAAGGGAGAACTACTACGATTGTGCCCTGGTCTAAACCGGACGAGCACCTCAGTAGAGAAAGCCGAAAACTGACTGTCATGATGCAGCGTGAGCTGGTCAACCACTTGACGACTTCTTGGAATCTTTAGCGATTCTCCATGTCACACGAGGGATCTTTTTCAGATCAAATATGTAAGGCACCATACGCCGCATACATACCAGGGGCTATGTCGTAGCCCCACAATAAAACTCCTATGGCTAAGTGAAAGCGTTAACGCCCTATAGTCTGATTGCCTGGTTCACCGCATTATCACCTCCTTCATGGACCAAGACATTTGATCAAGAGTGATTAAATGCCTTTCCGAACACCCCCGTACTTCCTACGAGGGGGCTGAAGCCAACGGCTGGAAAACTTTCAGATTATATCAAAACGGCTGCACAGGAGGAATTCAAGCTTTCAAGCAAAACATAAATAGATTAACTATAAAATTTTCTTTTACAATTTTCATACACCTCACTCGAACATTATGTCTTTCGAGCACCGACCCTCTATAAAGTGGGCGGCCTCTAGGACGTCTTCAAAATAATGCTCTGGTTCCGGGTGGTCCTTGCCTTTGGGTGGACTCTTCGTCGCAACATCGATGGCCTTCCCCCAGAATGTTTTGACTCGGGCAAAAGCCTTTCATGCACCCTCAATGCACGATGATCGCTTCACAGCATCAATAAGCGGCACCGCATCAACAAGCCTCTGCACCAAACTGAAATAGCTATTCGGAACAGGCTCGGTTGGCCACAACCGGATTACAACATCCTTCATGGCAGCGCCGGATATCCTATGAAGTTTGGCCCATTGGGGGCATATGTTCATTGAGCAATAGAGGGCGCTTTGATGCGCCAAACTGCAACCAAAAAAGCTTCTCCGTTGCATATCCATCTCGCGCTTGGTAATACTGCGCTGCATCGGCAGAACTCTTCGGCAAGTCCAAGAACTCATCCGGAGAACTCCATATTTGGTTAATCTGGGCATAGTTTGGGTAACCGAACTTAGTTTGCAGCAGAAAGGGCATGCCAGCCACAATCTCCCTCACCTGTCGAACCTCCTCATGGGCTGCCTTGGATTCCGACCGCGCAGCTGCTCTAGCCTCTTGTAAGGCCTTGTCCAAATCAGCCGTTATGGCTTTACTCTCCTTCTCCAGAAATTCACAGCGGCCGGTAGCATTCTCCAGTTCGAGCGTCATAGTGGATATCTTCTCCTCATCTTGGCACCGTGCATCTTGTTCGGCTTTTAATTCAGTCGATGCCTTTTCGGCAGCAGCATTACTACGACGGGCCTGCTCCTTGGCCCGGGCCAGCTCCGCTCGAAGAACTTCAACGGCGGTAGCACCATCTGCAACCATGCATATTCCAGCATCTAAATCTCGGCATCATGCTTATACCACAAAACTGTATGAGGATTTCCTCGAATACATACCTTGCGACTCGTCAAGACGCATATTGATTAAAGCATGATCATCCCCTGCCACATCAAGCTTCCGCTGCAACTCGACAATTTCCATAGTCCGGGAAGCGGCCAAGGGGGAAGCAGCTTGTGTTCAAAGTTGGTCAGGTTAGTCCTCAAACGATCCTTTTCGATCCTCCGTTTTGCTTCCCAGCGGAAGCCAACCCGAGTATCAGGGGCTACTACCTATACACATGTGTGTCTTTGCAAATGAAACATAGCTGAAAACATTATGTCACAAACCTCGTAGCCCTTCAGTAAGCTCATGAAGGCTTCATTTAATCCGCTCTTCACGGACGAAATATTTTCAATCACTGTACCCATCAAGGTACACTATTCCCCCGAGACAGATGCTTCCTGCAACACGTCCCGCAACATATCCGGAGTCCTGGGGTCTCCGGAAGCTGCTCCAAAAGCACAATCATCCTTTGAAGGAATCTGCTCACCTGTCTCCAAAATCACTGTCAGCTATGAACCAGACAATTCGGGGCCTTTGTTATCATCAGCCCCGGAATCCTGGATGGTCAGAGATCCACCTTTGGGTACTGCCTCTTCTGTCCCCTGGTCTAAAGGGACCCTCTGCGATGACACTTCAGAGTCATCCGCCTTATTGGGCGAGGAGGTCGGAGGAGGCGTCTCGCTCTCCATCATCTCTGGGAGGAGACTCCCCGAAGAAGAGGATCACCCAGAAAAATTATGTGCCGACCTGTAAAGATGCATAAATGCGTTATGGGTATCTAAAGTACTCCGGATTCTCTTACGGTTTGGCCGAGGGCTTGTCCCCCTGTGGGAGCTGCTCAACAGTGTCGCTTTCCAAACCCAAGCCAATCGACGATGGCATCTTCCCTTCTTGGAAGACCGCCCCTCCCAATCTTCGGAGGCGGCGCTTTTCCTCCTGTTTGGAGAAGGGATACTGGGTACTTTTCCGCCTCCGTCTTCGGGCGAGGAAAGGTCGATTTCTCCGGACTCAGTGTCCAACTTACCTATGGAACCAAGGTCATCTTGGGTCTTCTCGCCCTCCCCTGCTGGTGCCTGGTATGGCGCCGAGGCCAGCATCCTTGTTAACACGGGAGTAGCTGAGTCTTTAGGAAGGGGAGCCGGACCCCTAATCCGTTCCACCTTCTTTATCTAGCCCTGAAAAAGGGTGATACTATTGGTATCTTGCCACTGGGTATCTGACTATAAGGTATTCGGTAAACGGGTACTTACCAGGGTATCCAGATGGTTACAGTCTAGGCCGACATCTTCGGTGATGTCCGACCATTGCCTTCGTTTCCCGAAGAATAATCTCCACATTCCTTCGTGCGTTGTGCCGAAGAAGTGATGAAGAGTCCGAGGCCCTTCTAGATTGAACTCCCATAGGCGGAGAGGCCGTCGCTAGCATGGCAGGGTCCGATGAACTAGCATTACTTGAACGACGTTGGCTATGTTGATGTCCCTCTCAATGAGGCTTCGTATGCGACTCTGTAGAGTTCGCACATCATTCGTGGATCCCCAATCCCGCCCCTTGTTAATCCATGATGCAAGCTGAATTGGGGGTCTGGATCGGAATGCGGGCGCAGTTGCCCACTTGGAGCCGCGGGGCTCGGTGATATAGAATCACCCCTGCCGCCACAGATCGGAAATTTTGGCGAAGGATCCTTTTAGCCAAACGACGCTAGCAAGCTTGCTCACTGTAGTGCCGCCGCACTCGGTCTGCTCCCCTTCTACCACTTGCGGCTTCACATCGAAGGTCTTGATCCACAAGCCGAAGTGCGAAGGAGTTCGGAGAAAGGCTTCGCACGTGACGATAAACGCCGTGATAGGAAGAATAGAGTCCGGGGCCAAATCGTGAAAGTCTAGCCCGTAATAGAACATGATTCCTTGGACGAATGGGTTAAGTGCAAATCCCAACCCGCGGAGGAAGTGGGACACGAACACGACCCTCTCGCCGGATCTGGGGTGGGAATAACCGGCCCCTCGGCAGGAAGCCGATGATGGATTTCAGCGGTCAGGTACCTCGCCGCTCGAAGCTTGCATGCCTGCAGGTCGACTCTAGAGGATCCCCGGGTACCGAGCTCGAATTCGCCCTATAGTGAGTCGTATTACAATTCACGGGTGTTGGAACTCGGGGTAGCAGGGGTTGAGAAAGAGGCAAGCGTGGAAGAAAAATATGGGTCTGTACCCCTATATAAAGGTTGCAAATATCAAACGTCTCCTCTTGGGCCTCAAAAACTTGCTTGTTTCCAAGGAGTTGTACCCAAGTGACGGTTGGGTTACCCATGTCTGGGTTGACAGGAATCCCTAAAAAAGGGAGGCACGATCTCCGCTTGGATAAGACATGCCAATGGGACCATGTCTTGGGACGTGGGGCGACGGGCCGGCTAAAACGGTTCGCAAGTAGTGGCCAGGCAGGCGTGGTGTCATATTACCAAAAAGTGATCGGTGGGTTGAACTCATGAAATATTATGTCCTCTACGGTTGTGCATACAAGTCCGAATACAATCATTACATCTGAAGATCAACTAGGAGTTCGGAAGGGGGAACCCGCCTTGCAATGCCGAAGACAATCTGCGCGCCGGACTCCTCGTTGTTGAAGCCAGGTTCAGGGGCTACTGAGGGAGTCCTGGACTAAGGGGTCCTCGGGCGTTCGGCCTGTTATCCGTGGGCCGGACTGATGGGCTGTGAAGACAAGAAAGTCGAAGACTGTACCCGTGTCCAGTTTGGACTCTACTTGGCTTGGAGGGCTAGCTTGGCGACCGACTATGAAGATTCGTTCTTATGTAACCGACTCTATGTAACCCTAGATCCCCCCGGTGTCTATATAAATCGGAGGGGTTAGTCAGGAAAGGATATATTCATTACCTTAGTCATACAGGCTAGGCTTCTAGGGTTTAGCCATTACGATCTCGTGGTAGATAAACTCTTGTAATACTCATATTCATCGAGATCAATCAAGCAGGAAGTAGGGTATTACCTCCATAGAGAGGGCCCGAACCTGGGTAAAACATCGTGTCCCCCGTCTCCTGTTACCATCGATCCTAGACGCACAGTTCGGGACCCCCTACCCGAGATCCGCCGGTTTTGACACCGACAACTGCAAGATTGAACCCAAAGCTAAGCACTTCTCCCATTGCAAGAAAGATCAATTTAGTAGGCCAAACCAAACTGATAATTCAAAAAGACTTGCAAAGATAACCAATCATACGTAAAAGAATTCAGAGAAGATTCAAATATTGTTCATAGATAATCTTGATCATAAACCCACAATTCATCGGATCTCGACAAACACACCGCAAAAGAAGATTACATTGAATAGATCTCCAAGAGAATCGAGGAGAACTTTGTATTGAGATCCAAAGAGAGAGAAGAAGCCATCTAGCTGCTAGCTATGGAGCCGAAGGTCTGAAGTAAACTACTCACACATCATCGGAGAGGCCATGGAGTTGATGTACATGCCCTTGATACGTCTCCAACATATCTATAATTTTTGATTGCTCCATGCTATATTATCTACTGTTTTGGGAAATATTGGGCTTTATTTTCCACTTTTATATTATTTTTGGGACTAACCTATTAACCGGAGGCCCAGCCCAGATTTGCTGTTTTATGCCTATTTCAGTGTTTCGAAGAAAAGGAATATCAAACGGAGTCGAAACAGAACGAAATCAACTAGAGAAGTTATTTTTGGAAGGAAACCTACCGGATAGACTTGGACCCTATGTCAGAAGATGAAGGAGGAGCTCAAGAGGGTAGGGGGTGCGCCCACCCCCCTGGGGTGCGCCCCCTGCCTCGTGGCCCCCCCCTTCGGTCCACCGATGTACTCCTTTCACCCATATATACCTACGTATCGTAAAACTTCCAGAACAGAGAATAGATCGGGAGTTCCGCCGTCAGAAGCCTACGTAGCCACCGAAAACCAATCTAGACCCGTTCCGGCACCCTGCCGGAGGGGGAAATCCTTCTCCGGTGGCCATCTTCATCATCCCGGTTCTCTCCATGACGAGGAGGGAGTAGTTCTCCCTCAGGGCTGAGGGTATGTACCAGTAGCTATGTGTTTGATCTCTCTGTCTCTCGTGTTCTTGATTTGGCACGATCTTGATGTATCGCGAGCTTTGCTATATAGTTGGATTTTATGTTTCTCCTCCCCCTCTTCTCTCTTGTAATGAATTGAGTTTCCCCTTTGAAGTAATCTTATCGGATTGAGTCTTTAAAGATTTGAGAACACTTGATGTATGTATTGCCATGGATATCTGTGGTGACAATGGGATATCACGTGATTCACTTGATGTATGTTTTGGTGATCAACTTGCGGGTTCCGCCCATGAACCTACGCATAGGGGTTGGCACACGTTTTCGTCGTGATTCTCCGGTAGAACTTTGGGGCACTCTTTGAGGTCCTTTGTGTTGGTTGAATAGATGAATCTGAGATTGTGTGATGCATATTGTATAATCATACCCACGGATACTTGAGGTGACATTGGAGTATCTAGGTGACATTAGGGTTTTGGTTGATTTGTGTCTTAAGGTGTTATTCTAGTACGAACTCTAGGGCTGTTTGTGACACTTATAGGAATAGCCCAACGGATTGATTGGAAAGAATAACTTTGAGGTGGTTTCGTACCCTACCATAATCTCTTCGTTCGTTCTCCTCTATTAGTGACTTTTGTTGGGGAACATAGTAATTTCAAAAAAAAAAATCCTACGCACACGCAAGATCATGGTGATGCATAGCAACGAGAGAGGAGAGTGTTGTCTACGTACCCTCGTAGACCGAAAGCGGAAGCGTTAGCACAACGCGGTTGATGTAGTCATATGTCTTCACGGCCCGACTGATCAAGCACCAAAACTACGACACCTCCGAGTTATAAGACACGTTCAGCTCGATGACGATTCCCGGACTCCGATCCAGCAGAATGTCGGGGAAGAGTTCCGTCAGCACGACGGCGTGGTGATGATCTTGATGTTCTACCGTCGCAGGGCTTCGCCTAAGCACCGCTACAATATTATCGAGGATTATGGTGGAGGGGGGCACCGCACACGGCTAAGAGATCAATGATCAATTGTTGTGTCTATGGGGTGCCCCCTGCCCCCGTATATAAAGGAGCAAGGGGGGAGGGGGCCGGCCTAGGAGGAGGGCGCGCCAAGGGGGGAGTCCTACTCCCCCTTGTTGGAGTAGGAGAGAAGGAAAGAGGGGGAGAGGAACAAGGAAAAGGGGGCTGCACCCCTTGTCCAATTCGGACCAGAGGGGGGGCGCCTCCTTCCTTTGGCCTCTCTCCTCTATTCCCGTATGGCCCAATAAGGCCCATATACTCCCCGGCGAATTCCCGTAACTCTCCGGTACTCCGAAAAATACCCGAATCACTCAGAGCCTTTCCGATGTCCGAATATAGTCGTCCAATATATCGATCTTTACGCCTCGACCATTTCGAGACTCCTCGTCATGTCCCCGATCTCATACGGGACCCCGAACTCCTTCGGTACATCAAAACTCATAAACTCATAATATAACTGTCATCGAAACCTTAAGCATGCGGACCCTACGGGTTCGGGAACAATGTAGACATGACCGAGACACGTCTCCGGTCAATAACCAATAGCGGAACCTAGATGCTCATATTGGCTCCCACATATTCTACAAAGATCTTTATCGGTCAAACCGCATAACAACATACGTTGTTCCCTTTGCCATCGGTATGTTACTTTCCCGAGATTCAATCGTTGGTATCTCAATACCTAGTTCAATCTCGTTACAGGCAAGTCTCTTTACTCGTTCCGTAACACATCATCTCGCAACTAACTCATTAGTTGCAATGCTTGCAAGGCTTATAGTGATGTGCATTACCGAGTGGGCCCAGAGATACCTCTCCGACAATCGAAGTGACAAATCCTAATCTCGAAATACGCCAACCCAACAAGTACCTTCGGAGACACCTGTAGAGC
Organism: Triticum urartu; assembly: GCF_003073215.2. Lineage (NCBI taxonomy): Eukaryota > Viridiplantae > Streptophyta > Magnoliopsida > Poales > Poaceae > Triticum > Triticum urartu. The sequence continues at coordinate 644,101,581 of NC_053023.1, read as the reverse complement.
ACCTTTATAATCACCCAGTTACATTGTGATGTTTGGTAGCACACAAAGTGTTACTTCGGTAAACGGGAGTTGCATAATCTCATAGTCATAGGAACATGTATAAGTCATGAAGAAAGCAATACCAACAAACTAAACGATCAAGTGCTATGCTAACGGAATGGGTCAAGTCAATCACATCATTCTCCTAATGATGTGATCCCGTTAATCAAATGATAACTCATGTCTATGGTTAGGAAACATAACCATCTTTGATCAACGAGCTAGTCAAGTAGAGGCATACTAGTGACACTATGTTTGTCTATGTATTCACACATGTATTATGTTCTCGGTTAATACAATTCTAGCATGAATAATAAACATTTATCATGATATAAGGAAATAGATAATAACTTTATTATTGCCTCTAGGGCATATTTCCTTCAACTTTGGAGTGACTCTTTGTTGCATGTTGAGGGATAGTTATGTGATCCAATTATGTTAGTATTGTTGAGGGAACTTGCACTAGTGAAAGTATGAACCCTAGGCCTTATTTCCTATCATTGCAATACCGTTTACGCTCACTTTCATCATTCGTTACCTTGCTGTTTTTATTATTTCATTTTACAAATACATTTATCTACTATCCATATTGCACTTGTATTACCTTCTCTTCGTCGAATTAGTGCACCTATACAATTTACCATTGTATTGGGTGTGTTGGGGACACAAGAGACTCTTTGTTATTTGGTTGTAGGGTTGCTTGAGAGACCATCTTCATCCTACGCCTCATACGGATTGATAAACCTTAGGTCATCCACTTGAGGGAAATTTGCTACTGTCCTACAAACCTCTGCACTTGGAGGCCCAACAACGTCTACAAGAAGAAGGTTGTGTAGTAGACATCAGCCCTCCGTGATCAATGCCCCCTCCGGCGGAGCTCCGGAAAAGGCCCCAAGATGGGATCTCTTTGGTATAGAAGGTTGCGGCGGTGGAAATAGGGTTTCGTGGTGCTCCTGGATGTTTTCGGGGTATATGAATATATATAGGAGGAAGAAGTAGGTCGGTGGAGCAACGAGGGGGCCACGAGGGTGGAGGGCGCGCCTAGGGGGGTAGGTGCGCCCCCTGCCTTGTGGCCTCCTTGATTTTTTTTGACGTCCACTCCAAGTCCCCTAGATCACGTTTGTTCCAAAAATAACTCTCCCGAAGGTTTCATTCTATTTGGATTAAGTTTGATATTCCTTTTCTGCGAAACACTGAAATAGGCAAAAAAAGCAATTTGGGATGGGCCTCCGGTTAATAGGTTAGTCCCAAAAATAATATAGAAGTGTAAAATAAAGCCCATTAACATCCAAAACAAATAATATAATAGCATGGAACAATCAAAAATTATAGATACGTTGGAGACGTATCACTCACCGCCGTGCGTGAGTAATTCCATCGTAGGCTTGCTGGACGGTGATGGGTTGGATGGGATTTATCATGTAATCGAGTTAGTTATGTTAGGGTTTGATCCCTAGTATCCACTATGTTCTGAGATTGATGTTGCTATGACTTTGCTATGCTTAATTCATGTCACTAGGGCCCCAGTGCCATGATTTCAGATATGAACCTATTATGTTTTCATGAATATATGTGAGTTTGTGATGCTATCTTGCAAGTCTATAGCCACCTATTATTTGTTATGATCCGTTAACCCCGAAGTGACAATAATCGGGATACTTACCGGTGATGACCGTAGTTTTAGGAGTTCATGTATTCACTATGTGTTAATGCTTTGGTCCGGTACTCTATTAAAAGGAGGCCTTAATATCCCTTAGTTTCCAACAGGACCCCGCTGCCATGGGAGGGTAGGACAAAAGATGTCATGCAAGTTCTTTTCCATAAGCACGTATGACTATATTCGGAATACATGCCTACATTACATTGATGAACTGGAGCTAGTTCTGTGTCACCCTATGTTATGACTGTTACCTGATCGATCGCATCTGTCATAATTGTCCATCACCGATCCAATGCTTACGAGCTTTTCATATATTGTTCTTCGCTTATTTACTTTTCCGTTGCTATTGCTACAATCACTGCAAGACCCAAAAATATTACTTTTGCTACCGTTACTTTTTGCCACTGTTACCACTACTATCATATTACTTTGCTACTAAATACCTTGCTACTGATATTAAGTTTCCAGGTGTGGTTGAATTGACAACTCAGCTGCAAATACTTGAGAATATTCTTTGGCTCCCCTTGTGTCGAATCAATAAATTTGGGTTGAATACTCTACCCTCGAAAACTGTTGCGATCCCCTATACTTGTGGGTTATCAAGAACATTTTTTGGCGCCGTTGCCGGGGAGCATAGCTCTATTCTTTGAGTCACTTGGGATTTATATCTGCTTATCATTATGAAGAACTTGAAAGATCAAAGAACCAAGATTTTTCCCTGAACTACGAGGGGAGGTAAGGAACTGCCATCTAGCTCTGCACTTGATTCACCTTCTGTTTTGAGTAACCCTGCGACACCTAAACCTGCTTCTGCTATCAATTCTGATATGTCGCATGTTATTGATGATGCCACTTCTGCTATGCATGATTCTTATGATGAAACTCCTTCTATGCTTGATACTACTGTGCCACTTGGTGAATTTCTTAATGAACAACTTGCTAGGGCTAGAGAGAATGAAATTATTGAAACTGATAATATGGATGAAAGTGATGATGAAGATTCTCCCCAAGATATGAATTGCCTGTTGTGCCTGAGGGTTATGTTATGGATGAATAAAATGCTAGAGACTTTCTTGCCTGCAATGATAGATCCGATCTTAAGAAATTATTAGCCAAGCTTAAAGAAAAGTCTTTGAATGCTAGAATGAAATATGATCCTGCTTATGCTACTTCACCTATCTTTATTACTGATAAGGATTATGATTTCTCAGTTGATCTTGAGTTAATTACTTTGGTTGAATCTGATCATTTCTATGGCAATGAATCTGAAATTGTTGTGGCACATCTTACTAAATTAAATGATATAGCTACCCTATTCACTAATGATGAGAAAACTCGCTACTATTATATCCTTAAATTATTTCCGTTCTCATTAAAGGGTGATGCTAAGATATGGTTTAATTCTCTTGATCATGGTTGTGTGCTTAGTCCCGAGGATATGATTTACTACTTCTTTGCTAAATATTTCCCCGCTCATAAGAAACAAGCTGCTTTAAGGGAAATATATAATTTTGTGCAAATTGAAAAAGAGAGTCTCCCACAAGCTTGGGGGGGGGTGGGCTTCTCCAATTACTTAATGATTTGCCTGATCATCCTCTCAAGAAAAATGAAATACTTGATATCTTTTATAATGGACTAACCGATGCTTCTAGAGATTACCTGGATAGTTGTGCCGGTTGTGTTTTCAGGGACAGAACAATTGATCAAGCTGAAATTCTATTGAATAATATGTTGATAAATGAAAATAATTGGACACTTCCTGAACCAACTCCTAAGCCAACTCCTAAGAAAAGGGGTATTCTATTTCTCAGTCCTAAAGATATGCAAGAGGCAAAGAAATCTATGAAACAAAAAGGTATAAAAGCTGAAGATGTTAAGAATTTACCTCATGTTGAATAAATACATGGTCTTAATTCATCACCTATTGAAGGAATACACGGTCTCGATAACCCGACACAGGTAGTAAAGGTAAACTCTCTCTATAGATACGATAAAGCTAAAATCCCTCCTGCTAAGTTTGCTAGCCAATGTTTGGATGAATTTGATAACTTTATGGTTAAGCAAGAAGATTTTAATGCTTATTTTGGTAGACAACTAAAACGCAATGCTTATATGATTGAACACTTGGGTGATTATATGTCTACAGTTAAAGGTGAACTTAAACTCATTAGTAAACATGCTTCTATGGTTACCACTCAAGTAGAACAAGTACTTACAGCTCAGAATGATTTGCTCAATGAATTAAACAATAAGAAGAATGATAATGTTGTTAGAGTTATGACTAGAGGTGGTAAAATGACCCAGGAGCCTTTATATCCCGAGGGCCACCCTAAGAGAATTGAGCAAGATTCTCAGAGAACTACTATTGATGTACCTAGTCTTTCTAAGAGGAAGAAAAAGAAAAATGATAGGACTTTGCATGCTTCTAGTGAACCTGTTGTTGACACACATGAGAATCCCAATGATATTTCTATCTCTGATGCTGAAACACAATCTGGTAATGAACATGAACCTAGTGATAATGTTAATGATGATGTTCATGTTGATGCTCAACCTAGCAATAATAATGATGTAGAAAATGAACCTGCTGTTAATATTGATAACCCACAATCAAAGAATCAACGTTATGTTAAGAGAGACTTTGTTGCTAGGAAGCACGGTGAAGAAAGAGAACCATGGGTTCAGAAACCCATGCCTTTTCCTCCTAAACCATCCAAGGAAAAGGATGATGAGGATTTTGAGCGCTTTGCTAAAATGATTAGACCTATCTTTTTGCGTATGCGTTTGACTGACATGCTTAAAATGAATCCTTATGCTAAATATATGAAAGATATTGTTACTAATAAAAGAAAAATACCGAAAGCTGAATTTCCACCATGCTTGCTAATTATACTTTTAAGGGTGGAATACCAAAGAAACTTGGAGATCTGGGAGTACCAACTATACCATGCTCCATTAAAAGAAACTATGTTAAAACTGCTTTATGTGATCTTGGAGCCGGTGTTAGTGTTATGCCTCTCTCTTTATATCGTAGACTTGATTTGAATAAGTTGACACCTACTGAAATATCTTTGCAAATGGCTGATAAATCAACTGCTATACCTGTCGGTATTTGTGAGGATGTGCATGTTGTGGTTGCAAACGTTACTATTTTAACAGACTTTGTTATTCTTGATATTCCCGAGGACGATAGTATGTCTATTATTCTTGAAAGACCCTTTTTGAATACCGCATGGACTATTATTGATTGCAGCAAAGGCACTGTCACTTTTCACATTAATGGTAATGAGCATACGGTACACTTTCCGAGGAAACAACCTCAAGTCCACAATATCAATTCTATTGGAAAAATTTCAACAATTACTATTAGAGGTTTTGAATTTCCTCTTCCTACTGTCAAGAAGAAATATGATATTCTTATTGTTGGGGATGTGCATATCCCCGTTGAGGTAACATAGTGTTATTCGAAATTTCTCCAGTTCCATGTTATTCGGAATGAGTTTGTTAACAAGACTTGATCAACCTTGTTAGTGGATTTCTTTTGATGAGCATGAGATGGATGAAGTTAGAAAACACAACTCTCTGTACCCTCTTTTTACTTTCTGTTATTTATATTAATAAAGCAAAAATAGTATTTTTCTGTCTGTTTTATGAATTATCCATGCAATAAAAAAATACCCCGAAAATAGAAGTTCTCCAAATGCCCTGGAAATTAAATATGATTTTTTCTAGAATATTTGAGAATATCTGGCACTGAGAACACACCAGGGAGAGAAAGCACCTGGCCACGAGGGTCCCGAGCGCGCCCACCCCCTGGGCGCGCCCCCTGCCTCGTGGGCCCATGGTGGCCCCCCTCCACTTATTCCAGCCACCACGCACTCCTTCTTCCTCCCAAAAAATCACCAACTAGCTCAAGCACGAGTTCTATCTCATCTTGGTGCCATTTTCGATCTCCTAGCTCAAAGCTTCATTCACAAAACTGCTTTGGGGGATTGTTCTTTGGTATGTGACTCCTCCAATGGTCCAATTAGTTTTTGTTCTAATGCTTTATTCATTGCAAATTTTTGCTGCTTAGGTGACCCTGTTCTTGAGCTTGCATGTCAAATTTATATCGTCAAAAGTAGTTTTAATGCATGATATTGCCTCTAGGCACTTGTAGGAGTAGTTGTTATCAATATTGTTGAGTTTGGTTCACTTTTATTTTGAGTTACTAAAAATTTCAGAAATTTTTCAGAGGAAGAAATATGTTTAGGAAAATGTACCAAGGTGGTTCTTCAAGGAAGCAAGGACCCAGACCTGCAATACGTGATGCGGACGATGAACCACCGAGGGACGCTCAAGTGCGGCCTTGTGAATGGCCGTCAGAGGATTTCATGGTCCAAGCAGGAATTAAAGAGGAATTTGATGCATATGTGCGTAATGCTGATCTAGAGAGCTTCGAGGCAGATAAGTGCCGGCAATACCTCTATTTAACTGATTCATTTGTGAGAAGGTTTAAATTTTCATCCTCATCGCGCAATTCACAAACTGTCCTGTTTGATCTTTATGATAAATCATATACCATGGATTTAGAGGATTTTAATACTGCCTGCAAACTCCCACAATGGGGTAGTGCTAGTGAACCTAGCAAATCTGAGCTTAGAGATTTTCTTGCTAGTATTACAGTGGGGGAATCTAGAGATGTAACACAAGCCATCATAGGGAGCATTCATTTTCCCGCTATACATTATTTTGCTCTCTTCATAGGAAGGTGCATGAACGGTAAAGATGAGGCATGTCACATGTGTGTACCTGATCTTGGCGTTCTCAGGAGCGCTGTTTTAGGAGATAAACAATACAACTTGGGGGCTATTGTTGCACGTAGGTTGCATAATAATCATATTCATGGAGATTTGTTTGGTGGAATTTATGCAACTCATATAGCTAACTTTCTTGAGATAACCATACGTGGAGATGATATTGAGTTGCCTCCTTCTTATCGAGATTATGATGCTATGGTTCGTCATCAGTTTGTTGAGAGGAACGACCATTCCCTCCAGTACCGACTAATTTTTGATAGACGACACACCTATCATGTCACTCTCCCTGCTCCCACTTTCTTTGACTTTCAGGCAAAGGGGAGATATGTTATAACCAGGGAGGAGGCGAACGAGTATAAGAGGAGGACGGAGACAGCTCGCCTCCAAGCGGCAGCTCATGAGGCAATAGCTGCTACTTCTCAGTATGACCCCAACTATAAATTTGGATATCCGCCAGGCCAGCCGTGGCCATAGACCAACTTAGTCCAAAAGCCTAAGCTTGGGGGAGTACGTATCTCTCACCGACATTACATTCCTGTTCACACACTCATGCTAGTTGTTGGTGCTCATACTTTTTCATTGTAATATCCATGCTAGTTTATTTCCCTTTTTATGCTTTCTTCTTGTGTGCTTGATAAACCTTAAGAAAAACAAAAAAAATTAGTTTTAGCTTTTAGTTAGTTTACTTTCCATGCATGTAGTAGTAGTAATTAAAAAGAAAACCCCAAAAGATTTCTCGTTCTTCTTTTGCTTGTTGGGAGCTTTCCCGTGTAAATAGTTTTGTTTCTTTTCTTTCCTTTGGGGGTCGAGAGGAGAAGACCATGATTAAAATGTTGAGTGGCTCTCATATGCATTATTGTTGATCTAACAAAGAGGCCATATTACCTTGTCTTCTCTCTTGAATTGAATGCTTCCAGATTCTAGCTTAGTCCAATGCACGCGCACTATTATTATTATCCACACTATTCGGCCGTGCAAGTGAAAGAAAATAATGATGATTATATGATGAACTTATTGAGATGAGAAAAGATGGTATGAACTCGACCTCTCTTGTTTTTGTAAATATGATTAGTTCATCGTTCCTGATTCAGCCTATTATGAAAGAAACATATTTGCAATGACAATTAGAGATTGTAGTTGCTTATGCCATGCTTAATTAGCTAGGAGTTTATAATGGTTTACCTTGCGTGCCAACATGCTATTAAAATGGTTGTGATGTGGTATGATAGGGTGGTATCCTCTTTTGAACGATTTGAGTGGCTTGACTTGGCACATGTTCACACATGTAGTTGAAACAAAATCAACATAGCCTCTACGATATTTATGTTCATGGTGCATTATATCCTACTCATGCTTGCATTCGGTGTTGATTAATTTTAATGCATGTTCATGACTGTTGTCGCTCTCTAGCTGGTTGCTTCCCAGTCTTTTTCTAGCCTTCACTTATACTAAGCGGGAATACTGCTTGTGCATCCAACTCCATAAACCCCAAAGTTGTTCCATATGAGTCCACCATACCTACCTATATACGGTATCTACCTGCCGTTCCAAGTAAATTAGTATGTGCCAAACTCTAAACCTTCAAATAAACATTCTGTTTTGTATGCTCGGATAGCTCATGTATCAACTTGGGATGTCTGTATCTTCCATGCTAGGCGGGTTATTCTCAAGAGGAGTGGACTCCGCTCCTCACTCACGAGAAAATGTGTAACGCCCTCGATGCGGCTATATCTCCCACGTGTTGAAGCACGACTTAGAGGTATAACCGCATTGAAAGCAATGTCGCAAGTGAGGTAATCTTCACACAACCCATGTAATACATAAGGGAAAGAGATACATAGTTGGCTTACAATCGCCACTTCACACAATTACATGAATAAAGCATTACAACATTCAAACACAATCACGGTCCGACTATGGAACCAAAATAAAAGAAGAACCCCAAATGCGACACGGTCCCGATCAACCCCAACTGGGCTCCATTACTGATCAACTAGAACGAAACAAAACAAAGGACAAGATCTTCATCGAGCTCCTCCTTGAGCTTGGTTGCGTCACCTGCACGGTCTCATCGGCACCTGCAAGCTAGTTTTGGAAGTAACTGTGAGTCACGGGGACTCAGCAATCTTGCACCCTCGCGATCAAGACTATTTAAGCTTATGGGTAAGGTAAAGGTATGAGGTGGAGCTGCAGCAAGCGATTAGCATATATGGTGGCTAACATACGCAAATGAGAGCGAGAAGAGAAGGCAAAGCATGGTCGATAAAAGTATGATCAAGAAGTGATCCTAGAACAACCTACGTCAAGCATAACTCCAACACCGTGTTCACTTCCCGGACTCCGCTGGAAAGAGACCATCACGGTTACACACGCGGTCGATGCATTTTATTTAAGGTCAACTTCAGGTTTTCTACAACCGGACATTAACAAATTCCCATCTTCCCATAACCGCGGGCACGGCTTTCGAAAGTTTAAATCCCTGCAGGGGTGTCCCAACTTAGCCCATGACAAGCTCTCACGGTCAACGAAGGAATACACCTTCTAGCGGGAAGACCCGATCAGACTCGGAATCCCGGTTACAAGACATTTCGGTAATGGTAAAACAAGACCAGCAAAGCCACCTAGATGTGCCGACAAATCTCTATAGGAGCTGCACATATCTCGTTCTCAGGGCACACCGGATGAGCCAAACGTCGGGTGGGCCAGCCCAGAGTTGCCCCTGGTAGCTCCGGACATAGCTCAGTTGGACCAACACTCAGAGGAGCACTGGCCCGGGGGGGTTAAAATAAAGATGACCCTTGGGCTTGCCTAACCCAAGGGAAAGAAAAGGCTAGGTGGCAAATGGTAAAACCAATGTTGGGCCTTGCTGGAGGAGTTTTATTCAAGGCGAACTGTCAAGGGGTTCCTATTATAACCCAACCGCGTAAGGAACGCAAAATCCGGGAACATAACACCGATATGACGGAAACTAGGGCGGCAAGAGTGGAACAAAACACCAGGCATAAGGCCGAGCCTTCCACCCTTTACCAAGTATATAGATGCATTAATTAAATAAGATATATTGTGATATCACAACAAGTAAACATGTTCCAACAAGGAACAACATCTCCATGTTCCAACATCGAACAAACTTCAATCTTCACCTGCAACTAACAACGCTATAAGAGGGGCTGAGCAAAGCGGTAACATAGCCAAACAATGGTTTGCTAGGACAAGGTGGGTTAGAGGCTTGGTTCAACAATATGGGAGGCATGATAAGCAAGTGGTAGGTATCGCAGCATAGGCATATCAAAAGAGCGAGCAACTAAGCAAGCAAAGATAGAAGTGATTTCGAGGGTATGATCATCTTGCCTGAAATCCCGCAAGGAAGAAGAATGAGTCCATGAAGAAGACAAACGGACGTAGACGAACGGGTCCTCACAAACTCGACGTTACCGGAACCAACCCGAAGAAGCAAACACCGGAAAGAAGCACACACCGGAAAGAAGCACACAACATAGTAAACAACCAACACATGAACATGGTATGATATGCGGGATGTGGTATGCGATGCATATGCATGATTGACAAAGGAATGATTGATCCTGGCCTCAACTTGGAAATCCAAGAGTGCCACTGGAAAGATGAGATGAAATCTCTTGAAAACGATATAAAGATCACCGGAATCGGAGTTACGGTTTGGAAATGGCGAGCAATTCAAATATGGTACCGGTCTGCGATAAACAGCAAGTAGCCATCTAAATGCAACAAGTTAAACATACTACAGCACCCAAACATGGCAACAAAATACATGGCAGGGATCCATTCAAGATGCTTAACAAAAGAGGAACACTGAGCTACGGCCAATTCATCCATTAACAGGTTCAAACAAGCATGGCAAAAGTGCAATTGGTAAACAGATTTCAGACTTAGTGAAATTAACACTTGTCTGGAATTTCAGATCAGGTAGCACACTTTGGAGCATGAAAACTATAAGCTACAGGGCCTGAACATGGCAAAGTAAAGCATGGCATGGAGCTAATCAAAGAGCTTAACAAAATTTCCTCAGTGACCTTGAGCCAAAAGGGATCAGAAAATACAATTGCCAGCATGTGAACATGGCAAAAACATAATCAGATCACAGACTTAGTGAAGAACTGGAGCATGCAAAACAGATATCAAGTAGGCATGTTTACGAGCTCGATGCACTCACTACAGAGCATGTCATGACAATCTAAGCATACACCCATCAAGAATACACATTATACAAGCTAGACATGGCAAGAACAATAACATGGAATGCACGGATCAACTACAACATCCTCGGCAAAATCGCTAACAAGTAGACAATCTGACCAGATTCACGGAATAGCAAAAGTAGAGCTCTATTTACTCAAGCTAGGGTGCTCCATAATTGCAAACAAAGACATGGATGGATAGAGCACTACAAGATTAACAAAACATCCTTACTGATCATCCTCAAAAGAGGCACAGATCACTAGGAAACAACATGAACATATAGCCATATGAGATAAACAGATCAAGGACTTAGTGGAAATGCTAAGTCCCTGAAATCAGCATTACCAAGTGCCTCACTTTGCAAGATTGTGCTTGTCACCACAAATATCACAAAAATACATGGATGGCACCTCTGGAAAGATGGCAAAGCATATAAAAAAACACATGTAGAGCTCAGGGGCATACCATGCACACAATAATCATGGCAAAAATGACAAATAGCTAACTGGAGCAGCAGATCTGACAATTAACTCAAATAGCACTCTTCCAACAGCATTTCGGGCATCAAGATGAGCTCAAATGAAAATGATGCAATGAGATGAAATGATGTGCTCTCTGAGACGAACATTTTGATATGCTATATGCTCAAATCGGAGCTACGGATGCAACGTTACGATGCGATGAACATGGCCATATGAATCTGGGAATTTCGGGGACTTAGTGAAATTATACCTCCGCGAAAAGTCAACGCGGGATGAGGATATCCGGGACGTGAGGAAGGATCCGTTTGGTTGGAGGATGGGTGGATCTGATCCATCTTCTCCGGATCTGACCGGAGAGGAACTCCGGCGCGATGAACTCCGGCGAGGGCGTCATGGGGCGGCGCGAGGACGAGGCGACGCGCTGGTGGTGGCCGAACCGGTGCGGGGAGGCGGCGGATCCAGTGGCCGGTGCTCGGAGCGGCGCGGCGAGATGCTTGCGGCGGCGCGGCGGGCTCCGGTGAAGGCGGCGCCGGCGACTGGGCGGCGGGGTGGTCAACGCCGGCGAGGGAGGCGGCACGGCGACCGGAGGCGAGGGGCGGCGCCGGTGGAGCGCGTGCGGCGGCGCGGCGATCCGGCGATGGCCGGCAAAGGGCGTGGTGGCGGCGCGCGGAGCCGCGGGTGCTTGGCCCGAAGCGACTCGGGCGAGGGCCGGAGATGGGCCGGCTGGCCAGGCGCGGTGGAGGGGCGGCGCGCGGGCTGAGGCCGGCGGCGGGGTGACGTGTCGGCCTGGTATTGGCCGGAGCGACGTGGCAGCGGCGGCGGACACGTCCAGCGACGGGACGGACATGTCCGGCGGCGTGCGGGAGTTGGATCTAGGGTTTGGAGTGCGAGATTTTCGGAGGGGATCACATATTTATAGGTAGAGGGAGCTAGGAGAGTCCAAATGAGGTGCGGTTTTCGGCCACGCGATCATGATCGAACGCTATAGATTATGGAGAGGGTTTAAGTGGGTTTTGGGCCAAATTGGAAGGGTGTTGGGCTGCAACACACAAGAGGCCTTCTCGGTCCCTCGGTTAACCGTTGGAGTATCAAACGAAGTCCAAATGGTACGAAACTTGACAGACGGTCTACCGATAGTAAACCAAGGCCGCATAACAAGTCTCGGTCCAATACGGAAATGTTTAATGCCCACACACGAAAGAAAGGTAGAAATGACCACCGGAGGAGATAGGAGCGCCGGAATGCAAAACGGACAAAGGGGAAAATGCTCGGATGCATGAGACGAACACGTATGCAAATGAAATGCACATGATGACATGATATGCAATGCATGATACGCAAGCAATGACAAGGCAACAACAGCGAATAAGTGGAGGACACCTGGCACATCGGTCTCGGGGCGTTACAAAATGGTTGGTCACCGGGATGCCCAGTTCCATGCTTTATGCAAATCAAATCAAAATAACTGCAAACAAAACTCCCTTGGGACTCTTGTTAGTTGGAGGCACTCATTGTTTCGAGCAAGTCATGGATTGATGCTTTTTAGTGGAGGGGAGTATAAACTTTACCATTCTGTTTGGGAACCGCCTATAATGTGTGTATCATGGAAGATATCGAGATCTCTAGGTTGTTATGTTGACAATGAAAGTATACCGCTCAAAATATTATTCATATCTATTTCAAAACCGAGCTCTGGCACCTCTACAAATCCCTGCTTCCCTCTACGAAGGGCCTATCTATTTACTTTTATGTTGAGTCATCATCCTCTTATTAAAAAGCACCAGCTGGAGAGCACCGCTGTCATTTGCATTCATTACTATTAGTTTACATTGAGTATGACTTGACTGGATCTCTTTTACCATGAATTACAATGTCTAGTCAGTCCTTGATCTTTAAAGGTGCTCTGCATTTATGTTTTGCAGTCTCAGAAAGGGCTAGCGAGATACCATTTTGTCATATCATATCATGATTATTTTGAGAAAGTGTTGTCATACGAGATTTATTATTATTGCTCGCTAGTTGATTATGTCATTGATATGAGTAAACATGAGACCTAAATGTTATTGTGAATATGGTTAGTTCATAATCTTTGCTAAAAACTTGAATGCTGGCTTTACATACTTACAACAACAAGAGCAAACAGAGTTTGTAAAAGTTTTTCTTTATCACTTTCAGTTTATCAACTGAATTGCTTGAGGACAAGCAAAGGTTTAAGCTTGGGGGAGTTGATACATCTCCGTCGTATCTACTTTTTCAAACACTTTTGCCCTTGTTTTGGACTCTAACTTGCATGATTTCAATGGAACTAACCCGGACTGACGCTGTTTTCAGCAAAATTGTCATGGTGTTATTTTTGTGCAGAAATAAAAGTTCTCAGAGTGACCTGAAAATCAACGGAGATTATTTTTGGAATATATAAAAAATACTGGAGGAAGAATCCACGTCAGGGGGCCCACACCCTATCCACGAGGGTGGGGCGCGTCTACCCCTCCTAGGCGCGCCCCTGCCTCGTGGTCCCCCTGACGCTCCACCGACCTCAACTCCAACTCCATATATTCGTGTTTGGGGATAAAAAATCAGAGAGAAGGATTCATCGCGTTTTACGGTACGGAGCCGCCGTCAAGCCCTAAACTCTCTCGGGAGGGCCGATCTGGAGTCCGTTCGGGGCTCCGGAGAGGGGAATCCGTCGCCATCGTCATCATCAACCTTCCTCCATCACCAATTTCATGATGCTCACCGCCGTGCGTGAGTAATTCCATCATAGGCTTGCTGGACGGTGATGGGTTGGATGAGATTTATCATGTAATCAAGTTAGTTTTGTTAGGGTTTGATCCCTAGTATCCACTATGTTATGAGATTGATGTTGCTATGACTTTGCTATGCTTAATGCTTGTCACTAGGACCCGAGTGCCATGATTTCAGATCTGAACCTATTATGTTTTCATGAATATATGTGAGTTCGTGATCCTATCTTGCAAGTCTATAGTCACCTATTATGTGTTATGATCCGTTAACCCCGAAGTGACAATAATCGGGATACTTACCGGTGATGACCGTAGTTTGCGGAGTTCATGTATTCACTATGTGTTAATGCTTTGGTCCGGTACTCTATTAAAAGGAGGCATTAATATCCCTTAGTTTCCAATAGGACCCCGCTGCCACGAGAGGGTAGGACAAAAGATGCCATGCAAGTTCTTTTCCATAAGCACGTATGACTATATTCGGAATACATGCCTACATTACATTGATAAACTGGAGCTAGTTCTGTGTCACCCTATGTTATGACTATTACATGATCGATCGCATCTGGCATAATTCTCCATCACCGATCCAATGCCTACGAGCTTTTCATATATTGTTCTTCGCTTATTTACTTTTCCGTTGCTATTGTTACAATCACTGCAAAATCCAAAAATATTACTTTTGCTATCGTTACTTTTTGCCACCACTACCACTACTATCATATTACTTTGCTACTAAATACCTTGCTGCAGATATTAAGTTTCCAGGTGTCGTTGAATTGACAACTCAGCTGCAAACACTTGAGACTATTTTTTAGCTTCCCTTGTGTCGAATCAATAAATTTGGGTTGAATACTCTACCCTCGAAAACTATTGCGATCCCCTATACTTGTGGATTATCAACAACACATGTCTATGGCTAGGAAACTTACCATCTTTGATTAACGAGCTAGTCAAGTAGAGGCATACTAGGGACACTCTGTTTGTCTATGTATTCACACATGTACTAAGTTTTCGGTTAATACAATTCTAGCATGAATAATAAACATTTATCATGATATAAGAAAATATAAATAACAACTTTATTATTGCCTCTAGGGCATATTTACTTCACTAAGTGGGTCTCTGCGATCTATCCGGCGGTGCTCGGTGCTGAGGCAGCGGAAGCAGATGCCGTCGAAGCGGCTTAAGAAGGTCGCGCGCTCGTCGTGGCCATTAATGGCAGCGCCCTTGGCCGACCGGCGCGGCCGCTAACATGTGTTACGAACTGTTGTCTTCTTTTCTACATTGCGCGCCTTCCGGGACTCGACCGTCGTCCATCCGTCCTCATTGCAAGGAGGAAGGGGGTAGGGCGCGGGGAAGGGCCTAACTATGATGGATTTCAGTCTATGTTGCCCGAAGAGTGAGGCTGCTGCTTGTACCACTGGGGGAGTGGTGGTGTTGCGTGGGAGCACTCACCCCGCAGAAGGATACACGGCGGATTGCCTAGATAAGTCATTGACGCCGGCCGATGCAGCTGCAAGTCCGGCACCAGAGAAGGACCGTTGAAAGAAAGCGGATTTGGGCTCGAGGACGGTGTGCCCCATCGAGAGGCGTTGCACGACTGGGAGCGCGGGGACTTGGTGGATCTGCTGGACTCGACATGGCCCATGGAGTGCGGGGTGTTGGGCATAATAAGCCGTGGCGACGAGTCAAACGTGTGTATGTGTGCTAGGCGTGTCGGCCGCGTCGGGTCCGCGACGTAGGTGTGCGTGTGTGCGTACATGTGGTGTGCGGGCGTGTCCGTGCATGTGTACACCGTGCACACGTGTGTGTGTGGTGGGGGGGGGGGCGAAGCCGTTGGCGATCGGGACACGGTGATCGCGTTGGTTCGTTGCGGGCTCGGCGCGGCGAGTGCATGGAGGCGCGGTCGTCGGCGCGCGTGGAGCGGGCCGAACCCAGCGCAATAGTGGGTAGATGCGTGGGGGTCGTGGCCCAGTGCTGGCCTGGGTATAAGATCGCGGCGCCGACCGTTGTAACGGCGAAGGTGTTGAGTTCGTGCTCAAGGAAACACCGTGGTTGCGGCGGGCGTTCGTGGGCTAGAAAAGCTCCCTGTTCATTGTGTCTTCCTCCTTCTTCGTCCCCGGTTCGTGCCACGTAGAGAGAGACCATTGATCACTTGGGCAAGCATGTATGTAGATGTACTTCCTTCGTTCCTAAATATAAGTCTTTTTAGACATTTCAAATAAAATACAATATATAGATGTATGTAGACATATTTTAGAATGTATATTCACTCATTTTGCTTTATATGTAGTCACTGGTGGAATCTCTAGAAAGACTTACATTTGAGAATGAGGGAGTAGCTAACAAAATGGAGTGCATGCACGCAGGTACGTACTTTGTGTAGCCAATTGGTAGTCACCCACGCATGCATGCATGCATTGCATGTGCGTCTGAAGCAGGCTGGCTAGCAGTGTACGTGATGCTCAAAAGAAGAAGAAAAAGTCGTGCGTACTTGTACTAGCTAGCAGCTAGCAGTATTTCTTTGCGTGCGTACGTGATGCTCAAAAGAAGAAAAAGAAAATATTTGTATTATGACTGAACGTCCGGAGAGAGGGGCAGCAGAGAGGAGAGGAACGGATCTGGCGATCGAAGATTACGTAGCGTACGTAAAAGAGTTAGGTAGGTGTAGCATTTTTGGCGATTCATTCATTCATCGTTTCCGTTTCGTGGTTAGTAAGGAAAGGAAGCTTGGTCTGTGCTTCCTGAACGGAGCACCCAATCGGTTGCATGCATTTTTGACGACGGAGTCGTGCATGTTTAGGCTCGGGTATATGGATGGATCCTAATACAAACACAATGACCTGCTTCGACTCAAACTCGGCAACTCGTTGGGTGGTGCCCGCTATAAAATACCAAGTCGACGGTCCCAACCCACAATCGATCGATTTCGAGCGAGTTGCCGGCAGATCGAGCAGGATGCGCATCTCTTTGCCTTGGGACGTCGATGTCTATGGCACAATGGGACGTCGTCGTCGCAGTGAGGCTGAGGAAATCCCTAGCGAGATGCTACAGGAAATCCTGATGAAGCTGCCGACCAAGGACGTGGCCCGCTCCTGCTGCGTCTCCAGGCACTGGCGCAGCGCCCTCGGAGACCCCTCCTTCCGCAAGCTCCACGTGGCCAGCCCTGCCGCGCTTTCGGCAGAGCCCGAGTTCTTGCGCTTATCCGGTGTGCCATGCGGGCTCGGCCAGAGCGTCAAGACCAGTGTCTTCATGTTATCGTCGGACAAACCCATGTGCTGCATCGCCAAGCCCGAAGGCTACGGCCTCGCCGACATCTGCAACGGCCTCCTCTGCTTCGTGCTCGAGGACTGCGCCGGCGAGGCGCCGGCGGTGGTGTGCAACCCCGCCACCGGCGAGACGCTGGCGCTTCCGGCGGCCCCTCCGCTCAGCAACAAGGACCATGCGTTTTTATTTGCCTTTGGGTTCAGTCCGTCCACCAACGAGTACAAGCTCTTCCGCCTCTCTTTCCCGCTATGCTCCTACTCCTCCGAAGAGCGGGTGGACATGGACGTCTACACCTTGGGTGACACCCGCGGGTGACGCAGAGACTCGTTCCTCTCACCCTCTCGCCCACTAACCAGAGGAAATGACACTTCGACGCCAGTGCTGATCGATGGTAAACTTCACGTGGTCACCAAAGGCTGGAATGCACCCATATGGCAGGAGGCTGCCGGAGTGTTGGTAGTGGACGTGCCTGCCGAGACGTGCCGCGCCTACCCTCTCCCGGACGGTCTCGGGACCTATCGATGTGATAATCCGCTGGCCTTTGAGCTGAAGGGGCGGCTGTGCCTCGCCGCACACGTGTTCAACAGCTGTAATCGCCCCAAGGCCGTCCGCTTCTGGGTCATGGCCATGGAGAACAAGGAATCGGACGGCAAGAAGGAGCCGCACTGGGAGTTGCGCTACAACTTCCTCGTGCAAGTGGAACCTCCCATCCCCATCCGAAGACCATGGAGTGCATGGTTTCAACATGAGACGCTCTTCTACACGTGCGACGACACCTTGTACAAGTATGACACGAGATCGTCCGTTCCTGACCACGGTTGACTGTTGCAGTGGGACAAGCAGCTCCAACGGTTACCGTCATATGAATGGATATGGATCGTCCATCGGGGTTACCGTCCCACTCTGCTCTCGCCTCACATCTTTGAATTGCAACCATCCCAAGACGAGACGATGATGGACATATGCTCCTAAGGAATTGTAGTCTATCGTATAAGATTATAGTTTGAGTTTTCTAATGAAATTTTGTATGATGTACCAGGATTGATATTTTATATTGTGTTTGATTCTTCCATACTACCATTTTCCCGCTGAGCATGAAAACAATTTTCAAACATCCTTTCATAGGAAAGGCGGATAAAACTACCAACATCTCTATAATTACGATGCACAAAATCATATTGTTGTTGTTGTTGTTGTTGTTGTTGTTGTTGTTGTTGTTGTTGTTGTTGTTGTTAGCACAAATGCCCATGCGTTGCAACGGGGGAAAATATTGAACATGCTCTAGGCACTACACAACACTTCTTACGAAATAAGTTTACACCGGCATAGCATTTTGAATGTGAGATGTGAAGAAGCCATCCTAATGGCATTTGTCAGGACCCAATTCAGCTCCACACTTTCATCTGATGAAAGAGTAGTTGTGCATGAAATAGTCTTTCAATCTATTTTATTTTTTTTTTCTTCGGAAAAATACAATTATATTTTGAAAATGTGATTTTTTGTAATTTCCAGAACATTTTTTAAAATTGATTCAATTTTTTGGTGACGGACATTTTTTTGGAAAATTATATTACATTTGTATTTGTTTCTTGCACTTTTCTTGGACTTGGCCCAAGTAGAAGGATTTGACCGACACACATAGAGACAACACATACTCTCTCTCTCTCTCTCCCTCTATGTTACTTTAAAAAAAGGAGGCACACGAACTCGATATCCCTTCCCATTCCCATTCAGATATAGTAGCAGAGTTTATGTGAACAAAGTAGCAGGGTTTACAAAATACAGTAAAATGAGCAGGACGTTAAGCATCGATCAGGCTGAAGCCTAGCATCATTCACACAACATATGAGTTAATTGAAATAAGATTCAAACAAAGCGCTGAAATAAATTAAAACCTAATGTATGATTCTTTTACTGCCGCCCGGTCACTGGCCGGTCGCGAAATTTCGACATAGGCGGCTCCTTAAATAGGCCTCAAATGTTCGGACTAACCGGCACCCCTGATATCCAGCCCAAATATGGAGGCGCCCGGGCGCACCCACCAAGTCAGACCCGACAGCCTGACCCCGCCGCAAATTGCATCAAATCTACCGAACCCTTCCTCCTCCTCCTCACATTGCCCTTCAACCTTTTCCGCGCCTGAGCCCTCGCTGTCCGTCACTTGCGGGCTCTGTCCGCGGACGGATGTATAGGAGGGCGGATTTGCGAAGTCCGGTTGTAGATGCTTTTAAATAGAACAAAATGTGACTAAGCGACACGAGTGCACTTCTTTAGGACATCATTCAGACAACATCGGATCATCATCAGTGGATCATTTTAACTCCGAAGTCTGAAACTGTGATCTGGTAGGAAGCGATGCGTTTCTCAAGATGGGGACGGGTTCAGTTTTGAGCTCGTACTTTGTCTATCTATCTAGAAATTACAGGTCTCTCCACTCACGTCCAGCAGGCGGCCTCCCCCGCCCTGCCTCTCGCCACAACAGAGCGCCGCCATGGAAAGACACAACCGCAACCCCCCACCTTGGAGCTCGGCGCCTCCGGCCATCAGCCTCGTGCTCCTCCGCATCGATCTGTCCGACCTGCCGCCGGATCCACAAGCGCTCGTGCTCCTCCGCCTCGATCTGTGATCTATCCGCCCCGCAGCCCTTCTTGCCAGCGAAGGGGTCGTCCACCTCCTGCCCTGCAGTGTCGTCATGCGGGGCGTTGCTATCTCGTCTCTCTCTCTCTCTCTCTCTCTCTCTCTCTCTCTCTCTCTCTCTGTCAATTCTCTACTCCTCCAGGGCGTAGAGGATGGATGAATGGGGCCTCGCAGGGTGTTTCTTTTTTCCTTCGGTTTGTTCTTCGTGTCTCTGCTTCCGAGCTGGGCACATATCTCATCTTTTTTGGTTGTTGCCTTGGCTGTTTGATTGTTGCAAACGAACGTATATAACATGGTAGGATTTGATTTAAAGCATCAAGGTGGGACAATTAATTATATGCATAAGGAGCAAATTCTGGCCTATGTGACGATGTAGGAAGCTGGACACGGACGAAACTGATGGGCAAGGTGAACGGACAGCCCTGCAGGCCCACGTCGAGGAGCGAAACTTAGCCTGCAGGCCCAAGTCGAGAAGGCGAAACTTCAAATCTCTTTGACTTACGGGCAGCGTGTAGGTATAGATTAATATGACCTTGGATATAGATAATAATATATGAGCGAAGTGGACGGATGACGGACGAACGAAAACGAACGAAATTACGGTGGTAAGAAGCGTTAGCCGCTTTATTAGTAGGTATAGATATAGATATAGATATAAATTGTTATTATTATTAAATGGGTAGTTGTGTTTGACAAAAGATGCTTACAAAACAAAAGAAAACCATTAATGTTCAACTTTAAATAAGTTATACTACAATTCTAGACATTGAAAAAGATGCTTCCTCCGATCCAATCCATATTAATTACCGCTGCTTTAGTATGGACCAGAGGGAGTAGTTAATAGCTATATACAAGCACAAAATATTACTGCTCAAATCACGCGGGGAAGAACTTTCATAGATTTTATATTTGCCACAACCATACAAGTCGTGCAAAGTAAAGTCATAAGTCGCACACAATCTTGTGAGCGCACGCGTTGTTCATGTGTACTAGAACCCTACTGAAGGTGGTTCTAGTCGTTGGGGAACATAGCATGCAATTTAAAAAAAAAATCCTACGATCACGCAAGATCTATCTAGGAGATGCATAGCAACGAGAAGGGAGAGTTTGTAAAGCCCAAGATGCGGCTTGATCTCCCACGTGTCGGGACACGACTTAGATACATAACCGCATTTTGGTATTGTCGCAAGAGGGGTCATCTTCACACAATCCCATGTACAAGAACAAGGATAAATAAATAGTTGGCTTACAATCGCCATGTCACACAGTGATCAAATAATTCATACATCAATCAAAGTACACACAAAGTCCGGCTATAGACGAATCCAAAAGAAAAGAAGCCAACCCCAAATGCTAAATCCTGATCGTCCCAACTGGGCACCACTACTGATCATCCAGAAAGGAAACATAGTAACACCCAAGGTCTTCGTCGAACTCCCACTTGAGCTCGGTGGCATCACCTGCACTGGTATCATCGGCACCTGCAACTGTTTAGATAGTATGTGTGAGTCACGAGGACTCAGCAATCTCAAAACCCGCGAGATAAAGACTATTTAAGCTTATAGGTAGGATGAGGTAAGGAGGTGGAGTTGCAGCAAGCACTAAGCAAAAATGATGGCTAAAATACGAGTACAAGAGTAAGATGAGAAACTACACAACGGTCGTAAACTAGAAGTGATCCTGAACTATTTACGTTCGAACTCCCGATGCATCACGGTTACACACACGGTTGGCGCATTTTAGTTAAGTTAAGTGTCAAGTTCTCTACAACCAGATATTAACAAATTCTCATCTGCCACATGACTGCGGGCATGGCTCTCGAAAGTTTAAACCCTGCAGGGGTGTCCCAACTTAGCCCATCATAAGCTCTCAGGATCAATGAAGGATATTCCTTCTCCCAGAACAACCCGATCAGACTCGGAATCCCGGTTACAAGACATTTTGACAATGGTAAAACAAGTCCAGCAAGACCTCCCGATGCACCGACCTAGCCTGACAGGAGGTGCGTGATAACCCACAAGTATAGGGGATCACAACAGTTTTCGAGGGTATAGTATTCAACCCAAATTTATTGATTCGACACAAGGGGAGCCAAAGAATATTCTCAAGTATTAACAGTTGAGTTGTCAATTCAGCCGCACCTAAAAGACTTAATATCTGCAGAAAGTATTTAGTACCAAAGTAATATGAAAGTAATGGTAACGGTGGCAAAAGTAATAGCATTGGTTTGTAGTGATTGTAACAATATCAACGGTAAAGTAAATAAGAGAAGATCAATATGTGAAAAGCTTATAGGCAATGGATCAGTGATGGATAATTATGTCGGATGCGATTCCTCATGTAACAGTTACAACATAGGGTGACACAGAACTAGCTCCAGTTCATCAATGTAATGTAGGCATGTATTACGAATATAGTCATACGTGCTTATGGAAAAGAACTTGCATGACATCTTTTGTCCTACCCTCCCGTGGCAGCGGGATCCTATTGGAAACTAAGGGATATTAAGGCCTCCTTTTAATAGAGTACCTGACCAAAACATTAACACTTAGTGAATACATGAACTCCTCAAACTACGATCATCACCGGTAAGTATCCCAATTATTGTCACTTCAGGGTTAATGGGTCATAACACATAATAGGTGACTATAGACTTGCAACATAGGATCAAGAACTCACATATATTCATGAAAACATAATAGGTTCAGATCTAAAATCATGGCACTCGGGCCCTAGTGACAAGCATTAAGCATAGCAAAGTCAAAGCAACATCAATCTCAGAACATAATGGATACTATGGATCAAATCCTAACAAAACTAACTCGATTACATGATAAATCTCATCCAACCCATCACCGTCTAGCAAGCCTACGATGAAATTACTCACGCACGGCGGTGAGCATCATGAAATTGGTGATAGAGGAAGGTTGATGATGACGATGGCGACGGATTCCCATCTCTGAAGCCCCGAACGGACTCCAGATCAGCCTTCCCGAGAGAGATTAGGGATTGGCGGCGGCTCCGTATCGTAGAACGCGATGAATCCTTCTCTCTGATTTTTTTTCTCCCTGAACGTGAATATATAGAGTTGGAGCTGAGGTCGGTGGAGCACCAAGGGCCCACGAGGTAGGGGCGCGCCCCCACCCTCGTGGACAGGGTGTGGGCCCCCTGGCCTTGATTCTTTCTCCAGTATTTTTATATATTCGAAAAATATTCTCTGTTGATTTTCAGGTCATTTTGAGAACTTTTATTTCTGCACAGAAATAACACCATGGCAATTCTGCTGAAAACATCGTCAGTCTAGGTTAGTTCCATTCAAATCATGCAAGTTAGAGTCCAAAACAAGGGCAAAACTGTTTGGAAAAGTAGATACGTTGGAGACGTATCAACTCCCCCAAGCTTAAACCTTTGCTTGTCCTCAAGCAATTCAGTTGACAAACTGAAAGTGATAAGGAAAAACTTTTACAAACTCGGTTTGCTCTTGTTGTTGTAAAAATGTAAAGCCAGCATTCAAGTTTTCAGCAAAGATAATGAACTAACCATATTCATAATAACACTTAGGTCTCATGTTTACTCATATCAATGGCATAATCAACTAGCGAGCAATAATAATAAATCTCGGATGAAAACACTTTCTCAAAACAATCATAATATGATATAACAAGATGGTCTCTCGCTAGCCCTTTCTGAGACCGCAAAACATAAATGCAGAGCACCCCTGAAGATCAAGGGCTAACTGGAAATTGTAATTCATGGTAAAAGATATCCAGTCACGGTCATACTCAATGTAAAGCAATAATAATACATGGAAATGACAGCAATGGTTAAGTATCTCTTGGCCAATAATATTGATGGGCATGTTATTTACTTCTGCAATGAATCTGCTAGAATTTCTAGGCCCGATACTAAAAATAAACATAGACCTGTTGTAGGCATGCATGTTATTTCTGTTAAAATAGGAGATCATTTCTATCATGGTTTATGTGATATGGGTGCTAGTGCAAGTGAAATACCTCATTCCTTATACCAAGAAATTATGCATGATATTGCACGTGCTGAGATAGAAGAGATTGATGTTACAATTAAGCTTGTTAATAGAGATACTATTTCGCCAGTTGGGATTGTTAGAGATGTTGAAGTCTTGTGTGGGAAAGTTAAATACCCTGCTGATTTTCTTGTTCTTCGTTCCCCACAAGATGACTTTTGTCCCATAATATTTGGTAGACCCTTCTTGAATACTGTTAATGATAAGATAGACTACAATAAGGATATTGTTGCTGTTGGTTTAGGGGATATGTCTCATGAGTTTAATTTTGCTAAGTTTCATAGACAACCCCATGATAAAGAATTTCCTAGTAAAGATGAAATTATTGGTCTTGCTTCTATTGTCGTGCCTCCTACTAATCATTTAGAACAATATTTGCTAGACCATGAAAATGATATGTTCATGAATGAAAGAAGGGAAATAGATGAAGTATTCTTTAAACAGGGACCTATTTTTAAACACAACTTGCCTGTTGAAATTCTAGGGGATCCTCCTCCACCCAAGGGTGATCCCGTGTTTGAGCTTAAACCTTTACCTAATACTCTCAAATATGCTTATCTTGATGAGAAAGAGATATATCCTGTTATTATTAGTGCTAACCTTTCAGAGCATGAGGAAAAGAAATTATTTAAAACTCTGAAGAAGCACCGTTCTGCTATTGGATATACTCTTGATGATCTTAAGGGCATTAGTCCCACTTTATGCCAGCACAAAATAAAATTGGAGAAGGATGCTAAACCGGTTGTTGATCACCAATGACGGTTAAATCCTTCACCAATTAAATTGATGACAATCAACATATTTGGCATATTACTTATTCTCGTAGAAAAGATTAAGAGAGATATAACATAAACTTGAGAATGTCTTCCACGAACCACCGGTAGGATGAAACAATGAATGAATTAGTATGACAACCAAGGAAGAGATCTTGAACGAACCACAGTATGAATTGAAAATGAACGCAGTAAAGGGATGAATCACCGGGTAAGAATTGTGAAAAATAACGAAGATACTTGAGACAATCTAGATACATGAGAACGAAGGGATGACGACTGATTAGAGATCACTTGGACGATGCACCAGTAAGATTGGAGGATGATGACTGAAAGCTGAGAATGAATAAACCTGAAATGATGGACTCCGGATAAACAAACTGAGAAGACTCTTGAATTGCTCCGGATAGGTGCAAAGAATTCTGACAATCAAAACAATTATGAGAGGATGGGCTCGAACTAGAATCACGAATCTCTGAGAGAACGGATAAGATATGGAGGTAAAACTCTTCTTCGGTCTTCAAAATTCGAGAATGACAACGACAAACACCACCATGTATTATTGAGGCACTCTGGAATTTAAATTGGAAAGGTTGAACCAAAGATCAAAAAATTTGAAAGATCTTGGAGAAAGGCATGTGACTGATGATAACTCATTCTTACGTCAAACTTCGAAAAGAATTTGAGGATAGCTCTGGGAAAATAAGAAGAGTCGGGTAAGATCCTAGGAAAAGACATGTGGGTTGGGGCCCACTCAAAGAAACACCGTTGAAAAGATTTAAAAGAGAGGTTGCACCGGTTGAATTAGAAGGCTTGAATGAGATAACATCCTCGAAAGAGCTTGAACGAATGTAGAGTGGAAACACGAATCTTCTGAGATTTCTTCAGCACTTCGGAACAAATGAATAGCGAGAAATGAATGAATATGAGGTGCACCGGCATGAGAAGGTATTAGAAATGAGGAAAATGGATATGATCAACACCAGAAGCTTGAATTGGTTCCACCGGAGAAGAAAGAGAATGAATAATGATGAACTTGAGGTTCTGTTAGGATCTTCATGAGAATCACCCGGATAAGGACATTGACTGAAAGGAATGGAGAGACTTCATATCCATAAAATGGATAACGAACTAAGAACTCTGAGTCCTTGAAGAAAAAAGGGGTGGGTGGGTGGGAAAACAAAGGCAACTTGGAATGAATGAAGCAAACACCATTGAGAAGAACTGATACTTGATCTTGCGGATGTTGAAATGTTTGGATCCACTTGAAGAGAAACTCACCGGTTAAAAAAAGATTGACATGACAATCTCGATTATCATGAAGGATTAGTATTCACATAGAAATATGAGAACACGACTTAGGAAAGGTATGGAATCCACATTTGACTTCGAAGTAACTCGAATACCACAACTCAAAACAAAAACAAAGGATTGGCTTGCAGAATAAGCCGGAACAAACATATGATAGATATTTCGTCCGAAGTTTTCGTGGTGAGACCTACACGGGCTCGATCGTATAGCACCATCATGTACAAGGCAGTGCACATGACATAGGAAGCGTCCCCGAGTCGGCATAGCCAAGGACTCTTTAAGACACAACGAGACCACTTTAAAACCAACCGTGGATAGGCGGACCACTAGACGTCGAACCCCAATTTCATATCATACATCTATCGGAAAGATATCCTAAGAGCTACTTGAATTCCCACTTATAAACTCCCAAAACTTTCCGGTTATGCAATCAGGTGTTGGGGATACAAGGGAAGCATAATATCTCACCCAAAACTAGCAAATCCTACATCCAGCTGTATCCATCCTTCAACACATAACCAAGAAACCTTTGGAAATCGTTTACCTCAACCTTTGAAAAGCATCCGTTATACGATTTATGGCAATATTCCCGAACTCCCGCCCCAGTACTGGGTGGCGTCGAGGTTATCTCACCAACAACTGCATAAACGAGATTTTTGATGTCGGCGAACTCAGGTATTCCAGAATTGCAACGATAAAATTGTGACGACAACACCTCGGAGCTCAACTCCTCGGGACACTGCCACAACCCCTAAATGACAGGAGGCACCAAGAACAATGTTCTTGTCACAAAATCGATCGGAACGATTCCAAGATACCCGCGTGATCCTAATTTTTTTAGTGAAATTTGAGAAGAGAAGAGTCAAAACTCTACGTCAGGATGCCTCACCAGAGCGACGAAGGGACTGAGGAGTAAAAAGAATTCCTACTCTCCGATATATATAATTCCTAAATGACTCAAAACATTTTTCTAGACTCAACAACGCCAGTGATTCGATCAAGCAGGGGGCTCCTAAGGTCGGGGAAGGCTCTGATACCAACTTGTAACGCCCTCGATGCGGCTATATCTCCCACGTGTCGAAGCACGACTTAGAGGCATAACCGCATTGAAAAGCAATGTCGCAAGTGAGGTAATCTTCACACAACCCATGTAATACATAAGGGAAAGAGATACATAGTTGGCTTACAATCGCCACTTCACACAATTACATGAATAAAGCATTACATCATCCAGATACACACAAGGTCCGACTACGGAACCAAAATAAAAGAAGACTACCCCAAATGCTACACATATCCCTGATCGTCCCAACTGGGCTCCACTACTAATCAACTGGAAACGGAACAACATAACGAACACGAACTCCATCGAGCTCCTCCTTGAGCTTGGTTGCGTCACCTGCACGGTTCAACGGCACCCGCAAGCTGGTTTTGGAAGTATCTGTGAGTCACGGGGACTCAGCAATCTCACACCCTCGCGATCAAGACTATTTAAGCTTATAGGTAAGGTAAAGGTATGAGGTGGAGCTGCAGCAAGCGACTAGCATATATGGTGGCTAACATACGCAAATGAGAGTGAGAAGAGAAGGCAAAGCACGGTCGAGAAACTATGATCAAGAAGTGATCCTAGAATAACCTACGTCAAGCATAACTCCAACACCGTGTTCACTTCCCGGACTCCGCCGAGAAGAGAACATCACGGTTACACACGTGGTTGATGCATTTTAGTTAAGTTAAGTTTCAGGTTTTCTACAACCGGACATTAACAAATTGCCATCTGCCCATAACCACGGGCACGACTTTCGAAAGTTCAAACCCTGCAGGGGTGTCCCAACTTAGCCCATCACAAGCTCTCACGGTCAATGAAGGATATTCCTTCTCCCAAGACAATCCGATCAGACTCGGCATCCCGGTTACAAGACATCCTCGACAACGGTAAAACAAGTCCAGCAACACCGCCCGAATGTGCCGACAAATCCCGATAGGAGCTGCACATATCTCGTTCTCAGGGCACACTCAGATGAGCGCTCCATACAACTAAAGCAAACCTCGATTCTTTCTCCAGTATTTTTATATATTCCAAAAATATTCTCTGTTGATTTTCAGGTCATTTTGAGAACTTTTATTTCTGCACAGAAATAACACCATGGCAATTCTGCTGAAAACATCGTCAGTCTAGGTTAGTTCCATTCAAATCATGCAAGTTAGAGTCCAAAACAAGGGCAAAACTGTTTGGAAAAGTAGATACGTTGGAGACGTATCAACTCCCCCAAGCTTAAACCTTTGCTTGTCCTCAAGCAATTCAGTTGAGAAACTGAAAGTGATAAGGAAAAACTTTTACAAACTCGGTTTGCTCTTGTTGTTGTAAATATGTCAAGCTAGCATTCAAGTTTTCAGCAGAGATTATAACTAACCACATTCATAATAACGCATAGGTCTCAAGTTTACTCATATCAATAGCATAATCAACAAGCGAGCAATAATAATAAATCTCGGATGAAAACACTTTCTCAAAACAATCATAATATGATATAACAAGATGGTCTCTCGCTAGCCCTTTCTGAGACCGCAAAACATAAATGCAGAGCACCCCTGAAGATCAAGGGCTAACTGGAAATTGTAATTCATGGTAAAAGATATCCAGTCACGGTCATACTCAATGTAAAGCAATAATAATACATGGAAATGACAGCGGTGCTCTCTAACTGGTGCTTTTTTAATAAGAGGATAATGACTCAACATAAAAGTAAATAGATAGGCCCTTCTTAGAGGGAAGTAGGGATTTGTAGAGGTGCCAGAGCTCGATTTTGATATAGAGATGAATAATATTTTGAGCGGTATACTTTCATTGTCAACATAGCAACCAAGATATTTCGATATCTTCCATGCTACACACATTATAGGCGGTTCCCAAGCAGAATGGTAAAGTTTATACTCCCCCTACCACCAACAAACATCAATCCATGGCTTGTCCTAAACAACGGGTGCCTCCAACTATCAACAATCCTGGGGGAGTTTTGTTTGCAATTATTTTGATTTGATTTGAGCATTGGACTGGGCATCCCGGTTACCAGCCATTTTCTCGTGAATGAGGAGCGGCGTCCACTCCTCTTGAGAATAACCCGCCTAGCATGGAAGATATAGACAACCCTAGTTGATACATGAGCTATTCGAGCATACAAAACAGAATTTCATTTCAAGGTTTAGAGTTTGGCACATACAAATTTACTTGGAACGGCAGGTAGATACCGCATATAGGAAGGTATGGTGGACTCATATGGAATAACTTTGGGGTTTATAGAGTTGGATGCACAAGTAGTATTCCCGCTTAGTACAAGTGAAGGCTAGAAAGAGACTGGGAAGCGACCAGCTAGAGAGCGACAACAGTCATGACCATGCATTAAAATTAATCAACACTGAATGCAAGCATGAGTAGGATATAATTCACCATGAACATAACTATCGTGGAGGCTATGTTGATCTTGTTTCAACTACATGCGTGAACATGTGCCAAGTCAAGCCACTCGAATCGTTCAAAAGAGGATACCACCCTATCATACCACATCACAACCATTTTAATAGCATGTTGGCACGCAAGGTAAACCATTATAAACTCCTAGCTACTTAAGCATGGCATGCGCAACTATAATCTATAATTGTCATTGCAAACATGTTTCATTCATGATAGGCTGAATGAGGAATGATGAACTAATCATATTTACAAAAACAAGATAGGTCGAGTTCATACCAACTTTTCTCATCTCAATCAGTTCATCATATATCGTCATTATTGCCTTTCACTTGCATGGCCGAATGGTGTGGATAATAATAATAGTGCACGTGCATTGGACTAAGCTGGAATCTACAAGCATTCAATACAAGGGAGAAGTCAAGGTAATATGGGCTCTTGGTTAGATCAACAATGATGCATATGAGAGCCACTCAACATTTTCATGATGGTCTTCTCCTCTCGACCCCCAAAGAACAAGAAAAGAAATAAAACTATTTACACGGGAAATCTCCCAACAAGCTAAAGAAGAACGAAAAATCTTTTTTGGGTTTTCTTTTAATTATTACTACTACATGCGTGGAAAGTAAACTAGCTAAAAGCTACAACTAATTTTTTGATTTTTCTTAAGGTTTTTCAAACACACAAGAAGAAAGCTTAAAACAGAAAATAAACTAGCATGGATGATACAATGAAAAAGTATGAGCACTGACAACTGGCATGAGTGTGTGAACATGAATGTAATGTCGGTGAGAAATACGTACTCCCCTAAGCTTAGGCTTTTGGCCTAAGTTGGTCTATACCCATGGATCAAAGTGACCCTCACGGAGAGTGTCATCTGGGTGCCACTGGTTGGCGATCTCCTCCGGATTCCACTGATAAACAGACTGTCGATAAGGGTCAAGTGGTGGTTCCGGCTCAGGCTCTGGAGCTGATGTCAGACTCCAGTATGCATAAACGGCCTCCGGCAAGATGAGGTACATGCCTGAAAATATGTCAAACAAAGAGGGAGCAGGCAAGGTAATAGTCTCAAAGTATTTTTTATTAAATATCAATCTATATTTAAGAATCTTCTTCTTATCCTTAACAATAAAATCATGCACTACCATACTCTTATAATCTAGAAAAATAGGAGGCACAAACTTTTCCTCTTTCTCATAGTGCCTAATAGGTATGTTAAAGTGTGCAGCAAGGCGCGAGGCAAAGATGCCTCCAAAGACGGGACCCTTCGTACGGTTCAGATTTAACTGTTTAGCAACGATGGTGCCTAAACTGAAAGTAGCATCACGAAACAAGGCATGGCGCAAAATAACAATATCAGGGGCACTAAGGTTTCCACTGTTCCCATGACCAATTAAGCATCTACTAGCAAATAATGCAAAGTAATGTAGAACAGGAAAATGTATGCTAGTAATTCTTGCCTCGGAAACTTTCCTCGTTTCCCCTACAACAATCATATCAATAAACCCCTCCACATCATTACAATGTGGTTCCTCTATGCTGCCCGTAAAGGGTATCTTACAGACCCGCCAAAAATCATATAGTGACATCTCCTTAACCTCATCATATAAGTGAAATTCCACCGAAGGTGGTGATTTCTTAGCATGAAAGTAAAAATTTTGCACGAAAATATTAGTTAGGAGGAGATACTGTTCGCGCTGGTCGCGGAGGAAGTCGACGAGGCCTGCATTCTCAGCCAAATAATAAAAATCTTCATAAATCTCGGCTTCTCTCAAGAACTCATCACAAGGCCATTCACACGGCCAAACTTCCGTAGTGCGAGGGAGATTATATTTGGGCTTCTTATTTTCTTCACTTTGCTTATCCTTCGAGCTTCGGCTCGAAGAGCCCCTCAACAATCCTTTCATCATTTTCTTTCTCTGAAAAATTTCTGAAATTTTTAGTAACTCAAAATAAAAGTGAGCCAAACTCAACAAAATTGATAGCAACTACTCCTACAAGTGCCTAGAGGCCATATCATGCATTAAAACTACTTTTGACCACATAAATTTGACATGCAAGCTCAAGAACAGGGTCACCTAAGCAGCAAAAATTTACAATAAATAAAGCACTAGAACAAAAAACTAATTGGACCATTGGAGGAGTCACATCCCGAAGAACAATCCCCCAAAGCAGTTTTGTGAATGGAGCTTTGAGCCAGGAGATCGAAAATGGCAGCAAGATGAGTTAGAACTCGGGTTTGAGATGGTGGATGATTTTTTCTGGAGGAAAACGAAGCGTGTGGGTGCAAGAATAAGTGGAGGGGGCCCACGTGGGGTCCACGAGGCAGGGGGCGCGCCTAGGGGGTAAGGCGCACCCTGCACCCTCGTGGCCAGGTGGTTGCCCCTCTGGGGTGTTCTCGGTGCCAATAATTCTTAAATATTCTAGAAAAAATCATATAAAATTTTTAGGGCATTTGAAGAACTTTTATTTTTGGGGTATTTTTTATTGCAAGGATAATTCAGAAAACAGACAGAAAATACTATTTTTTTCTTTATTAAATCTAAATAACAGAAAGTAAAAGGAGGGTACAGAAAGTTGTGCTTTCTAACTTCATCCATCTCATGCTCATCAAAAGGAATCCACTAACAAGGTTGATCAAGTCTTGTTAACAAACTCTTTCCGAATAACATGAAACCAGAGAATTTTCGAATAACACTAGGTTACCTCAACGGGGATATGCACATCCCCAACAATAAGAGGATCATATTTCTTCTTGGTAGTAGTAAGAGGAAATTCAAAGCCTCCAATAGTAATTGTTGGAATTTTTCCAATAGAATTGATATTGTGGACTTGAGGTTGTTTCCTCGGAAAGTGTACCGTATGCTCATTACCATTAACATGAAAAGTGGCATTGCCTTTGTTGCAATCAATAACAGCCCCTGCAGTATTCAAAAAGGGTCTACCAAGGATAATCGACATACTATCGTCTTCAGGAATATCAAGAATAACAAAGTTCGTTAAAATAGTAACATTTGCAACCACAACAGGCACATCCTCACAAATACCGACAGGTATAGCGGTTGATTTATCGGCCATTTGCAAAGATATTTCAGTAGGTGTCAACTTATTCAATTCAAGTCTATGATATAAAGAGAGAGGCATAACACTAACACCAGCTCCAAGATCACATAAAGCAGTTTTAACATAGTCTCTTTTAATGGAGCATGGTATAGTTGGTATGCCGGGATCTCCTAGTTTCTTTGGTATTCCACCTTTAAAAGTATAATTAGCAAGCATGGTGGAATTGTCAGCTTCCGGTATCTTCCTTTTATTTGTAACAATATATTTCATATACTTGGCATAAGGATTCATTTTAAGCATATCAGTCAAACGCATGCGCAAAAAGATAGGTCTAATCATTTCAGCAAAGCGCTCAAAATCCTCATCATCCTTTTTATTGGATGGTTTAGGAGGAAAAGGCATGGGTTTCTGAACCCGTGGTTCTCTTTCTTTACCGTGCCTCCTAGCAACGAAGTCTCTCTTACCATAACGTAGGTTCAATCTCTACATCATTGTCATTGCTAGGTTGAGCATCAACATGAACATCATTATTAACATTATCACTAGGTTCATGTTCATTACCAGATTGTGTTTCAGCATCAGAAATATAAATATCATTGGGATTCTCATGTGTGTCAACAACAGGTTCACTAGAAGCATGCAAAGTCCTATCATTTTTCTTTTTCTTCCTCTTAGAAAGACTAGGTACATCAATAGTAGTTCTCTGAGAATCTTGCTCAATTCTCTTAGGGTGGCCCTCGGGATATAAAGGCTCCTGGGTCATTTTACCACCTCTAGTCATAACTCTAACAACATTATCATTCTTCTTATTGTTTAATTCATTGAGCAAATCATTCTGAGCTGTAAGTACTTGTTCTACTTGAGTGGTAACCATAGAAGCATGTTTACTAATGAGTTTAAGTTCACCTTTAACTGTAGACATATAATCACCCAAGTGTTCAATCATATAAGCATTGCGTTTTAGTTGTCTACCAAAATAAGCATTAAAATCTTCTTGCTTAACCATAAAGTTATCAAATTCATCCAAACATTGGCTAGCAAACTTAGCAGGAGGGATTTTAGCTTTATCGTATCTATAGAGAGAGTTTACCTTTACTACCTGTGTCGGGTTATCGAGACCGTGTATTCCTTCAATAGGTGATGAATTAAGACCATGTATTTATTCAACATGAGGTAAATTCTTAACATCTTCAGCTTTTATACCTTTTTGTTTCATAGATTTCTTTGCCTCTTGCATATCTTTAGGACTGAGAAATAGAATACCCCTTTTCTTAGGAGTTGGCTTAGGAGTTGGTTCAGGAAGTGTCCAATTATTTTCATTTATCAACATATTATTCAATAGAATTTCAGCTTGATCAATTGTTCTGTCCCTGAAAACACAACCGGCACAACTATCCAGGTAATCTCTAGAAGCATCGGTTAGTCCATTATAAAAGATATCAAGTATTTCATTTTTCTTGAGAGGATGATCAGGCAAATCATTAAGTAATTGGAGAAGCCCACCCCCCCCCAAGCTTGTGGGAGACTCTCTTTTTCAATTTGCACAAAATTATATATTTCCCTTAAAGCAGCTTGTTTCTTATGAGCGGGGAAATATTTAGCAAAGAAGTAGTAAATCATATCCTCGGGACTAAGCACACAACCATGATCAAGAGAATTAAACCATATCTTAGCATCACCCTTTAATGAGAACGGAAATAATTTAAGGATATAATAGTAGCGAGTTTTCTCATCATTAGTGAATAGGGTAGCTATATCATTTAATTTAGTAAGATGTGCCACAACAATTTCAGATTCATTGCCATAGAAATGATCAGATTCAACCAAAGTAATTAACTCAAGATCAACTGAGAAATCATAATCCTTATCAGTAATAAAGATAGGTGAAGTAGCATAAGCAGGATCATATTTCATTCTAGCATTCAAAGACTTTTCTTTAAGCTTGGCTAATAATTTCTTAAGATCGGATCTATCATTGCAGGCAAGAAAGTCTCTAGCATTTTATTCATCCATAACATAACCCTCAGGCACAACAGGCAATTCATATCTTGGGGAGAATCTTCATCATCACTTTCATCCATATTATCAGTTTCAATAATTTCATTCTCTCTAGCCCTAGCAAGTTGTTCATTAAGAAATTCACCAAGTGGCACAGTAGTATCAAGCATAGAAGGAGTTTCATCATAAGAATCATGCATAGCAGAAGTGGCATCATCAATAACATGCGACATATCAGAATTGATAGCAGAAGCAGGTTTAGGTGTCGCAGGGTTACTCAAAACAGAAGGTGAATCAAGTGCAGAGCTAGATGGCAGTTCCTTACCTCCCCTCGTAGTTCAGGGAAAAATCTTGGTTCTTTGATCTTTCAAGTTCTTCATAATGATAAGCAGATATAAATCCCAAGTGACTCAAAGAATAGAGCTATGCTCCCCAGCAACGGTGCCAGAAAATAGTCTTGATAGCCTACAAGTATCGGGGATCGCAACAGTTTTCGAGGGTAGAGTATTCAACCCAAATTTATTGATTCAACACAAGGGGAGACAAAGAATATTCTCAAGTACTAACAGTTGAGTTGTCAACTCAAACGCACCTAAAAGACTTAATATCTGTAGCAAAGTATTTAGTAGCAAAGTAATATGGAAGTAACAGTAACGGTGGCAAAAGTAATAGTATTGGTTTTGTAGTGATTGTAACAGTAGCAACGGTAAAGTAAAATAAGTGAAGATCAATATGTGAAAAGCTCATAGGCAATAGATCAGTGATGGATAATTATGTCGGATGCGATTCCTCATGCAACAGTTATAACATAGGGTGACACAGAAGTAGCTCCAGTTCATCAATGTAATGTAGGCATGTATTCCGAATATAGTCATACGTGCTTATGGAAAAGAACTTGCATGGCAGCTTTTGTCCTACCCTCTCGTGGCAGCAGGGTCCTATTGGAAACTAAGGGATATTAAGGCCTCCTTTTAATAGAGTACCGGACCAAAGCATTAACACTTAGTGAATACATGAACTCCTCAAACTACGGTCATCACCGGTAAGTATCATGATTATTGTCACTTCGGGGTTAACGGATCATAACACATAATAGGTGACTATAGACTTGCAAGATAGGATCACGAACTCACATATATTCATGAAAACATAATAGGTTCACATCTGAAATCATGGAACTCGGGCCCTAGTGACAAGCATTAAGCATAGCAAAGTCATAGCAACATCAATCTCAGAACATAATGGATATTAGGGATCAAACCCTAACAAAACTAACTCGATTACATGATAAATCTCATCCAACCCATCACCGTCCAGCAAGCCTACGATGGAATTACTCACGCACGGCGATGAGCATCATGAAATTGGTGATGGAGGAAGGTTGATGATGACGATGGCGACGGATTCCCCTCTCCGGAGCCCCGAACGGACTCCAGATCAGCCCTCCCGAGAGAGATTAGGGCTTAGCGATGGCTCCGTACCAAAAACGCGATGAATCCTTCTCTCTAATTTTTTTTCTCCCCGAACGTGAATATATAGAGTTGGAGTTGAGGTCGGTGGAGCACCAGGGGGCCCACGAGGCAGGGGCGCGCCCCCCACCCTCGTGGACAGGGTGTGGGCCCGTGGCCTTGATTCTTTTGCCAGTATTTTTTATATATTCCAAAAATATTCTCCGTTGGCTTTCATGCCATTCCGAGAACTTTCATTTTTGCACAAAAATAACACCTTGGCAATTCTGCTGAAAACAACGTCAATCCGAGTTAGTTCCATTCAAATCATGCAAGTTAGAGTCCAAAACAAGGGCAAAAGTGTTTGGAAAAGTAGATACGTTGGAGATGTATCAGTATGCGGTCTCGTTCTCAGGGTACACCGGATGAGTGAAGTATACAGGTATATACTAAATACCCCAAGTTGCCTAGGGGCGGCCCCGTGCTATCTCTTGAGCCACTGTGTTGGTTTTCCCTTGAAGAGGAAAGGGTGATGGAGCAAAGTAGCGTAAGTATTTCCCTCAGTTTTTGAGACCAAGGTATCAATCCAGTAGGAGGCCACGCACGAGTCCCTCGTACCTACACAAACAAATAAAATCCTCGCAACCAACGCAATAAAGGGGTTGTCAATCCCTTCACGGTCACTTACGAAAGTAAGATATGATAGATATGATAAGGTAATATTTTTGGTATTTTTATGATAAATATGCAAAGTAAATAAAGCAAAATAAAAACCGCAAAAGAAATAGCTTGGAGATTAATATGATGGAAAATAGACCCGGGGGCCATAGGTTTCACTAGTGGCTTCTCTCAAGAGCATAAGTATTACGGTGGGTAAACAAATTACTGTTGAGCAATTGACAGAATTGAGCATAGTTATGAGAATATCTAGGTATGATCATGTATATAGGCATCACGTCCGAGACAAGTAGACCAACTCCTGCCTGCATCTACTAGTATTACTCCACACATCGACCACTGTCCAGCATGCATCTAGAGTACTAAGTTCAAAGGAACAGAGTAACGCTTTAAGCAAGATGACATGATGTAGAGGGATAAACTCATGCAATATGATATAAACCCCATCTTGTTATCCTCGATAGCAACAATACAATATGTGCCTTGCTGCCCCTACTGTCACTGGGAAAGGACACCGCAAGATTGAACCCAAAGCTAAGCACTTCTCCCATTGCAAGAAAGATCAATCTAGTAGGCCAAACCAAAATGGTAATTCGAAGAGACTTGCAAAGATAACTAATCACACATAAAATAATTCAGAGAAGATTCAAATATTGTTCATAGATAAACTTGATCATAAACCCACAATTCATCGGTCTCAACAAACACACCACAAAAGAAGATTACATCGAGTAGATCTCCACAAGAGAGGGGGAGAACATTGTATTGAGATCCAAAAAGACAGAAGAAGCCATCTAGCTAATAACTATGGACCCGAAGGTCTAAAGTAAACTACTCACACATCATCGGAGAGGCTATGGTGTTGATGTAGAAGCCCTCCGTGATCGATGCCCCCTCCGATGAAGCTCCGGAAAAGGCCCCAAGATGGGATCTCACGGGTACAGAAGGTTGTGGCGGTGGAATTAGGGTTTTGGCTCCGTATCTGGTACTTTATGGGTACGTAGGTATATATAGGAGGAAGAAGTACGTCGGTGGAGCAACATGGGCCCCACGAGGGCGGAGGGCCCGCCTGGGGGGTAGGCGCGCCCCCTACCTCGTGCCTTCCTGGTTGCTTTATTGACGTAGGGTCCAAGTCCTCTGGATCACGTTCGTTCCGAAAATCATGTTCCCGAAGGTTTCATTCCGTTTGGACTCCGTTTGATATTCTTTTTCTGCGAAACTCTAAAATAGGCAAAAAAAACAGCAATTTTGGGCTAGGCATCCGGTTAATAGGTTAGTCCCAAAAATACTATAAAAGTGTATAATAAAGCCCAATAATGTCCAAAACATAATATTAATATAGGAAGGAACAATAAAAAATTATAGACACGTTGGAGACGTATCAAGCATCCCCAAGCTTAATTCTTGCTCGTCCTCGAGTAGGTAAATGATAAAAAACAGAATTTTTGATGTGGAATGCTACTTGGCATAATTTCAATGTAATTCTCTTAACTGTGGTATGAATATTCAGATCCGAAAGATTCAAGACAAAAGTTTAATATTGACATAAAAATAATAATACTTAAAGCATACTAACTAAGCAATTATGTCTTCTCAAAATAACATGGCCAAAGAAAGTTATCCCTACAAAATCATATAGTCTGGCTATGCTCTATCTTCACCTCACAAAGTATTTAAATCATGCACAACCCTGATGACAAGCCAAGCAATTGTTTCATACTTTTGGTGTTCTCAAACTTTTTCAATCTTCACGCAATACATGAGCGTGAGCCATGGACATAGCACTATATGTGGAATAGAATGGTGGTTGTGGAGAAGACAAAAGAGGAGAATATAGTCTCACATCAACTAGGCATATCAACGGGCTATGGAGATGCCCATTAATAGATATCAATGTGAGTGAGTAGGGATTGCCATGCAACGGATGCACTAGAGCTATAAGTATATGAAAGCTCAACAAAAGGAACTAAGTGGGTGTGCATCCAACTCGCTTGCTCACGAAGACCTAGGGCATTTTGAGGAAGACCATCATTTGAATATACAAGCCAAGTTCTATAATGAAATATTCCCACTAGTATATGAAAGTGATATCATAGGAGACTCTCTATCATGAAGATCATGGTGCTACTTTGAAGCACAAGTGTGGTAAAAGGATAGTAGCATTGTCCCTTCTCTCTTTTTCTCTCATTTTTTTATTTGGGCCTTTTCTGTTTTATGGCCTCTTTTTTTTAGTCCGGAGTCTCATCCCGACTTGTGGGGGAATCATAGTCTCCATCATCCTTTCCTCACTTGGGACAATGCTCTAATGATGATCACCACACTTTTATTTGCTTACAACTCAACAATTACAACTTGATACTTAGAAAAAAATATGACTCTATGTGTGTGCCTCCGGCGGTATACCGGGATTCAAATAATACAAGACGCTCCAAGCAAAACACGTATCATGTGGTGAATAAAAATATAATTCCAAGTAAAGTTAACGATGGAAGTAGACGAAAGAGGGGATGCCTTCCGGGGCATCCCCAAGCTTTGGCTTTTAGCTGTCCTTAGATTATCTTGGGGTGCCATGGGCATCCCCAAGCTTAGGCTCTTGCGACTCCTTGTCCCATAATCCATCAAATCTTTTACCCAAAACTTGAAAACTTCACAACACAAAACTTCAAGAAGAAAATCTCGTGACCTCCGTTAGCGAAAGAAAACAAAACACCACTTCAAGGTACTATAATGAACTAATTCTTTATTTATATTGGTGTTAAACCTACTGTATTCCAACTTTTTTATGGTTTATAAACTATTTTACTAGCCATGGATTCATCAAAATAAGCAAACAACACACGAAAAACAGAATCTGTCAAAAACAAAACAGTCTGTAGTAATCTGTAGCTAACGCAAGTTGTGGAACCCCAAAAATTATAAAATAAATTGCTGGACGTGAGTAATTTATCTATTAATCATCTTCAAAAATAATTAACTAAATATCACCTTCCAAATAAAAATGGCAGCAGTTCTCATGAGCGCTAAAGTTTCTGTTTTTTACAGAAAGATTAAAAAGACTTTACCCAAGTCTTCCCAATGGTTCTACTTGGCACAAACACTAATTAAACACAAAAAAACACAACCAAAACAGAGGTTAGATAAATTATTTATTACTAAACAGGATCAAAAAGAAAGGAATAAAAATAAAATTGGGTTGCCTCCCAACAAGCGCTATCGTTTAACGCCCCTAGCTAGGCATAAAAGCGAAGATAGATCTAGGTATTGCCATGTTTGGTTGGTAATCCATAAGTGGCTCTCATAATAGATTCATAAGATAATTTTATTTTATTTCTAGGGAAGTGTTCCATGCCTTTCCTTAACGGAAATTGGAATATAATATTCCCTTCCTTCATATCAATAATTGCACCAATCGTTCTAAGGAAAGGTCTACCAAGAATAATAAGACATGAAGGATTGCAATCTATATCAAGAACAATAAAATCTATGGGCACATAACCCCCATTTTTAACAATAAGAAAATCATTAATTATTCCCATAGGTTTCTTAATAGTGGAATCCGCAAGGTGCAAGTTTAAAGGGAAATCATCAAAATCACAGAAACCTAGCAAATCACACAAAGTCTTTGGAATCATGGAAACACTAGCACCCAAATCACACAAAGCATAGCACTCATGATCTTTAATTTTAATTTTTATTGTAGGTTCCCAATCATCATAAAGTTTTCTAGGGATAGAAACTTCCAACTCAAGTTTTTCTTCATAAGATTGCATCAAAGCATCAACGATATGTTTAGTAAAAGCTTTATTTTGACTATAAGCATGAGCACTTCTCCCATTGCAAGAAAGATCAATCTAGTAGGCCAAACCAAACTGATAATTCGAATAGACTTGCAAAGATAACCAATCATGCATAAAAGAATTCAGAGAAGATTCAAATATTGTTCATAGATAATCTTGATCATAAACCCACAATTCATCGGTCTCAACAAACACACCGCAAAAGAAGATTACATCGAATAGATCTCCATAAGAGAGGGGGAGAACATTGTATTGAGATCCAAAAAGACAGAAGAAGCCATCTAGCTAATAACTATGGACCCGAAGGTCTGAAGTAAACTACTCACACATCATCGGAGAGGCTATGGTGTTGATGTAGAAGCCCTCCGTGATCGATGCCCCCTTTGGCGAAGCTCCGGAAAAGGCCCCAAGATAGGATCTCACGGGTACAGAAAGTTGCAGCCGTGGAATTAGGGTTTTGGCTCTGTATCTGGTAGTTTGGGGGTATGTAGGTATATATAGGAGGAAGAAGTACGTCGGTGGAGCAACATGGGCCCCACGAGGGTGGAGGGCACGCCTGGGGGTAGTCGCGCCCCCTACCTCGTGCCTTCCTGGTTGCTTTCTTAACGTAGAGCCCAAGTCCTCTCGATCACGTTCGTTCCGAAAATCACGTTCCCAAAGGTTTCATTCCGTTTGGACTCCGTTTGATATTCTTTTTCTGCGAAACTCTAAAATAGGCAAAAAAACAGCAATTCTGGGCTGGGCCTCCGCTTAATAGGTTAGTCCAAAAAATAATATAAAAGTGTATAATAAAGCCCAATAATGTCCAAAACAGAATATAATATAGAATGGAACAATCAAAAATTATAGATACGTTGGATAC
Source organism: Triticum urartu (assembly GCF_003073215.2). Lineage (NCBI taxonomy): Eukaryota > Viridiplantae > Streptophyta > Magnoliopsida > Poales > Poaceae > Triticum > Triticum urartu. The sequence continues at coordinate 644,060,291 of NC_053023.1, read as the reverse complement.
GTATCACCCCGCACGGTGCTCTAGTTTGGACCAACACTTATGAGGAGCACTGGCCCGGGGGTTGATTAAGTCCACGGGGTCCGAAAAGTCCCGATGCAAGTTTTTAGTTTTTATTAGGAAAATGGTAAAACCAATGTTGGGCCTTGCTGGAGGAATTTTATTCCAAGCGAACTGTCAAGGGGGTCCCATAACCCCAACCGCGTAAGGAACGCAAAATCAAGTAACATAACACCGCTATGACGGAAACTAGGGCGGCAAGAGTGGAAAAAACACCAAGCAAAAGGCCAAGCCTTCCACCCTTTACCAAGTATATAGATGCATTAATTAAATAAGAGATATTATGATATCCCAACATATCCATGTTCCAACATGGAACAACCTGCAAGGCACCTGCAACTAGCAACACTATAAGAGGGGTTGAGCAAAAGCGGTAACATAGCCAAACAACGGTTTTCTAGGAAGGTGGGTTAGAGGCTTGACATGGCAATATGGGAGGCATGATAAACAAGTGGTAGGTAGCGTGACATAGCGATAGAGCTAACAACTAGCAAGCAAAGATAGAAGTGATATCGGGGGTAATGATCATCTTGCCTGCAAAGTTCTCAGGGTTGTCGAAAGCTTGCTCCTCGTAAACGTACTCAACAGGATCCTCATTCACGAACTCGTCTCCCGGCTCTACCCAAAGCAAGAACACAAGAAACGGAACAACAATCAATCATGGTGCAATGCACAAGCAACATGATGCAAGACATGGCATGGGATGCAAGGTATGATGTGCAATGCATATGGGTACTTCGGAAGGAAAAGGATGATCATGGCATCAACTTGGCAAACCAAGCATGACACTGGAAAGATTGAGTGATTTCGGTCGAAATCGATATAAAGATCACCGGAAACTGATGCACGGTTTGGAAATGATGAGCAAAACAACATCATAGCACGTAAGATGCATCAAGAAACTATGCTACAGCACTCCAACATAGCAACCGAGCACATGGCAGTGAAGTACAGGTGAAGCTCTACAAATCATGAACACCGAGCTCCTGCTAGAACTCACTAAGAGTCTAGAACAAGCCTAAAACAGCATGGCAAAAATGCAAATGACAAAAGTTTCACAGACTTAGTAGAAAAACATGGCATGGCAGAAACAGATTCATGATAGCAACTTTGCAAGCTCATGCCACTCACCACAAAGCATTTCATGGCATCACAAGGTAACCAACAGTAAGAAGACACATTTATCAAGCTAAACATGGCAATAGCATGGTCATAGGGTGCACGGATCACTAGCAAAACACATGGCAAAAATTGCACTTACTGTTAACAAACTGACAGCAACAATATTTAGCAAAAGTAGAGCATGGTAATGACAAACTACACTACTCTATAATTACAACCATAGGCATGAATGGATAGAGCATAACCATATCTTCAAAACACTCTTACTGAAGTTGATCAAAATATGCAAGGATCTACTTGAGGCAACAAGTCAACATAGCAACATAATGTAACAGGAAAAGACTTGGCAGAAATACTAAGTGTCTGAAGTCAGCAACATCATGTGGCCTACTTTGCATGCTTGTGCTAGTCACCATAGAGCTCATAAAAATAAAAGGGTTGCACCACTGTAAAGATGGCATGGAGGTGCTCCTAAAACATGTAGACATGATGCTCAAAAGATGCACACACAAAATGCTATGAAAATGACAAATTAGCAAGTTATGATGGATTCCAGCAGACAACATCATATAGCACTTTGCAATGAAGATTAAGGCATCAATATGGACACTAACATCCATGCAAATGACACTAACGTGTAGAGCATCACGAGACGAACATTTAGATATAACATATGCGCAAATCGGAGCTACGAGCATGAAGATATGGCAAGTCAAAGAGGGTCACATGAAGCTGGAAACTGGGGGCTTAGAGAAAATAATCAACATCAGATCTAGGGTTGCACGCGGACTGCGGCAGTGGCCGAGCTCGAATCCCGCGACGATGGCGGCTCGGCTCCGGCGAGCAGGGGTTGGCCGGCAATGAGGAGGGTCGGGGAGGAGGTGGCGGAGGGCGCGCACGGCGTGGAGGTGCGGGCGGCATGAGGCGGCGGAGATGCGGGCGATGGCCGGCAAGGTGGCAGCGATGAGGCCTGGGGGCGCAGTGGTCAGCGGCGGCGGACGCGGGCCGGGAGGCGTGGGGTCGTGGTGGCACGGGCGATGGGCCGGGAGGGCCAGCCTTGGGCCTCGGTGGGCAGGCGGCGAAGGGGGCGGCACTGGACACGTGTCGGCTCCCGATTGGCTGCTGGGTTGCTGCGGACGCGTCCGGCGTGAAGGAAGGGGTGGAGCTAGGGTTTAATCCGTAAATTTCGGGGAGGGGAAGGCATATTTATAGGTAGGGGAGCTAGGAGAGTCCAAATGAGGTGCGGTTTTCGCCCACACGATCGTGATCCAATGACGGAGAGCATGGAGGGGGTTTAGATGAGCTAGTGGGCTGTTGATACGTCCATTTTTGCATCATGTTTTTATATCGATAATTATCGCATTATGGGCTGTTATTACACATTATGTCAAAATAGTTATGCCTATTCACTCTTATTTTACAAGGTTTACATGAAGAGGGGGAATGCCGGCAGCTGGAATTCTGGGCTGGAAAAGGAGCAAATATTAGAGACCTATTCTGCACATCTCCAAAAGCCCTGAAACTTCACGAGAGTTATTTTTAGAATATATAAAAAATACTGAGCGAAGAAAGTACCAGAGGGGGGCCACCCACCATCCACGAGGGTGGGGGCGCGCCCTACCCCCCTGGGCGCGCCCCCTGCCTCGTGGGCCCCCTGGTGGCCCTCTGATGCCCATCTTTGGCTATATGGAGTCTTCCGTCGAGGAAAAAAAATCATAAGCAAGCTTACGGGACGAAACTCCACCGCCATGAGGCGGAACCAATCTAGGGCTCTGGCGGAGCTGTTCTGCGGGGAAACTTCCCTCCAGGAGGGGGAAATCATCACCATCGTCATCACCAACAATCCTCTCATCGGGAGCGGGTCAATCTCCATCAACATGTTCACCGACACCATCTCATCTCAAACCCTAGTTCATCTCTTATATCCAATCTTTGTATCCAAACCTTAGATTGGTACCTGTGGGTTGCTAGTAGTGTTGATTACTCCTTGTAGTTGATGCTAGTTGGTTTACTTGGTGGAAGATCATATGTTCGGATCCATTATGCATATTAATACCCCTCTGATTATGAACATGAATATGCTTTGTGAGTATTTACGTTTGTTCCTGAGGACATGGGAGAAGTCTTGCTATAAGTAGTCATGTGAATTTGGTATTCGTTCGATATTTTGATGAGATGTATGTTGTCTTTCTCTCGTGGTGTCATGTGAACGTCGACTACATGACACTTCACCATTGTTTGGGCCTAGAGGAGGGCATTAGGAAGTAATAAGTAGATGATGGGTTGCTAGAGTGACAGAAGCCTAAACCCTAGTTTATGCGTTGCTTCGTAAGGGGCTGATTTGGATCCATATGTTTCATGCTATGGTTAGGTTTACCTTAATACTTCTGTTGTATTTGCGCATGCTTGCAATAGGGGTTAATCATAAGTGGGATGCTTGCCCAAGTAAGGGTAGTACCCAAGCACCGGTCCACCCACATATAAAATTATCAAAGTACCGAACGCAAATCATATGAGCGTAATGAAAACTAGCTTGACGATAATTCCCATGTGTCCTCGGGAGCGCTTTCCTTCATATAAGAGTTTGTCTAGGCTTGTTCTTTGATACAAAAAGGATTGGGCCATCTTACTGCACCTTATTTACCTTTATTACTTGCTAGCCGTTACAAATTACCTTATCACAAAACTATCTGTTACCGATAATTCCAGTGCTTGCAGAGAATACCTTACTGAAAACCGCTTATCATTTCCTTCTGCTCCTCGTTGGGTTTGACACTCTTACTTATCTAAAAGTCTACGATAGATCCCCTACACTTGTGGGTCATCAAGACCCTTTTCTGGTGCCGTTGCCGGGGAGTGAAGCGCCTTTGGTAGGTGGAATTTGGTAAGGAAAAATTTATATAGTGTGCTGAAATTTACTGTCACTTATTACTATGGAACATAATCCTTTGAGGGGCTTGTTCGGGGTATCTTCACCCTGACCAGTAGAGCAAAGAGTTGGTCCTCAACCTATTGAACCTACTAAAAATGCTTACTTTGAAATTCCTTCGGGTATGATAGAGAAACTGCTAGCTAATCCTTTCACAGGTGACGGAACATTACATCCCGATTTGCACCTAATCTATGTGGATGAAGTTTGTGCATTATTTAAGCTTGCAGGTATGCCCGAGGATGTTATCAAGAAGAAGGTCTTCCCTTTATCTTTGAAGGGAGATGCATTGACATGGTTGAGTCTATGTGATGATATTGGATCATGGAACTACCAACGATTGAAATTGGAATTTCATCATAAGTTTTATCCTATGCATCTTGTTCATCGTGATCGTAATTATATATATATAATATTTGGCCTCGCGAAGGATAAAGCATCGCTCAAGCTTGGGGGAGTCTTAAGTCAATGTTATATTCATGCCCCAATCATGAGCTCTCAAAAGAAATGATTATTCAAAAAAATTATGCTCAGCTTTCTCTCAGTAATCGCTCCATGCTCGATACTTCTTGTACTGGATCTTTTATGATGAAGACTATTGAATTCAAATGGGATTTATTGGAAAGAATTAAACGCAAATCTGAAGATTGGGACCTCGACGAAGGTAAGGAGTCAGGTATAACACCTAAGTTTGATTGTGTTAAATCTTTTATGGATACCGATGATTTCCATGAATTTAGCACTAAATATGGACTTGACTCTGAGATAGTAGCTTCTCTTCTGTGAATCCTTTGCTACTCATGTTGATCTCCCTAAGGAGAAGTGGTTTAAATATAATCCTCCCATTGAAGTAAAAGTAGTTGCACCTATTAAAGTTGAAGAAAAGACTACCACTTACAATGATCCTGTTGTTCCTACTACTTATATTGAGAAACCACCTTTCCCTGTTAGAATAAAGGATCATGCTAAAGCTTCAACTGTGGTTAACAAAAGCAATATTAAGACAGCCAAACCCCCTGAGCAAATTAAAGTTGAACCTAGTGTTGCTATGGTTAAGGATCTCTTGGCCAATAATATTGATGGGCATGTTATTTACTTCTGCAATGAATCTGCTAGAATTTCTAGGCCCGATACTAAAAATAAACATAGACCTGTTGTAGGCATGCATGTTATTTCTGTTAAAATAGGAGATCATTTCTATCATGGTTTATGTGATATGGGTGCTAGTGCAAGTGAAATACCTCATTCCTTATACCAAGAAATTATGCATGATATTGCACGTGCTGAGATAGAAGAGATTGATGTTACAATTAAGCTTGTCAATAGAGATACTATTTCGCCAGTTGGGATTGTTAGAGATGTTGAAGTCTTGTGTGGGAAAGTTAAATACCCTGCTGATTTTCTTGTTCTTCGTTCCCCACAAGATGACTTTTGTCCCATAATATTTGGTAGACCCTTCTTGAATAATGTTAATGATAAGATAGACTACAATAAGGATATTGTTGATGTTGGTTTAGGGGATATGTCTCATGAGTTTAATTTTGCTAAGTTTCATAGACAACCCCATGATAAAGAATTGCCTAGTAAAGATGAAATTATTGGTCTTGCTTCTATTGTCGTGCCTCCTACTAATCATTTAGAACAATATTTGCTAGACCATGAAAATGATATGTTCATGAATGAAAGAAGGGAAATACATGAAGTATTCTTTAAACAGGGAACTATTTTTAAACACAACTTGCCTGTTGAAATTCTAGGGGATCCTCCACCCAAGGGTGATCCCGTGTTTGATCTTAAACCTTTACCTAATACTCTCAAATATGCTTATCTTGATGAGAAAGAGATATATCCTGTTATTATTAGTGCTAACCTTTCAGAGCATGAGGAAAAGAAATTATTTAAAACTCTGAAGAAGCACTGTTCTGCTATTGGATATACTCTTGATGATCTTAAGGGCATTAGTCCCACTTTATGCCAGCACAAAATAAAATTGGAGAAGGATGCTAAACCGGTTGTTGATCACCAATGACGGTTAAATCCTTCACCAATTAAATTGATGACAATCAACAGATTTGGCATATTACTTATTCTCGTAGAAAAGATTAAGAGAGATATAACATAAACTTGAGAATGTCTTCCACGAACCACCGGTAGGATGAAACAATGAATGAATTAGTATGACAACCAAGGAAGAGATCTTGAACGAACCACAGTATGAATTGAAAATGAACGCAGTAAAGGGATGAATCACCGGGTAAGAATTGTGAAAAATAACGAAGATACTTGAGACAATCTAGATACATGAGAACGAAGGGATGACGACTGATTAGAGATCACTTGGACGATGCACCAGTAAGATTGGAGGATGATGACTGAAAGCTGAGAATGAATAAACCTGAAATGATGGACTCCGGATAAACAAACTGAGAAGACTCTTGAATTGCTCCGGATAGGTGCAAAGAATTCTGACAATCAAAACAATTATGAGAGGATGGGCTCGAACTAGAATCACGAATCTCTGAGAGAACGGATAAGATATGGAGGTAAAACTCTTCTTCGGTCTTCAAAATTCGAGAATGACAACGACAAACACCACCATGTATTATTGAGGCACTCTGGAATTTAAATTGGAAAGGTTGAACCAAAGATCAAAAAATTTGAAAGATCTTGGAGAAAGGCATGTGACTGATGATAACTCATTCTTACGTCAAACTTCGAAAAGAATTTGAGGATAGCTCTGGGAAAATAAGAAGAGTCGGGTAAGATCCTAGGAAAAGACATGTGGGTTGGGGCCCACTCAAAGAAACACCGTTGAAAAGATTTAAAAGAGAGGTTGCACCGGTTGAATTAGAAGGCTTGAATGAGATAACATCCTCGAAAGAGCTTGAACGAATGTAGAGTGGAAACACGAATCTTCTGAGATTTCTTCAGCACTTCGGAACAAATGAATAGCGAGAAATGAATGAATATGAGGTGCACCGGCATGAGAAGGTATTAGAAATGAGGAAAATGGATATGATCAACACCAGAAGCTTGAATTGGTTCCACCGGAGAAGAAAGAGAATGAATAATGATGAACTTGAGGTTCTGTTAGGATCTTCATGAGAATCACCCGGATAAGGACATTGACTGAAAGGAATGGAGAGACTTCATATCCATAAAATGGATAACGAACTAAGAACTCTGAGTCCTTGAAGAAAAAAGGGGTGGGTGGGTGGGAAAACAAAGGCAACTTGGAATGAATGAAGCAAACACCATTGAGAAGAACTGATACTTGATCTTGCGGATGTTGAAATGTTTGGATCCACTTGAAGAGAAACTCACCGGTTAAAAAAAGATTGACATGACAATCTCGATTATCATGAAGGATTAGTATTCACATAGAAATATGAGAACACGACTTAGGAAAGGTATGGAATCCACATTTGACTTCGAAGTAACTCGAATACCACAACTCAAAACAAAAACAAAGGATTGGCTTGCAGAATAAGCCGGAACAAACATATGATAGATATTTCGTCCGAAGTTTTCGTGGTGAGACCTACACGGGCTCGATCGTATAGCACCATCATGTACAAGGCAGTGCACATGACATACGAAGCGTCCCCGAGTCGGCATAGCCAAGGACTCTTTAAGACACAACGAGACCACTGTAAAACCAACCATGGATAGGCGGACCACTAGACGTCGAACCCCAATTTCATATCATACATCTATCGGAAAGATATCCTAAGAGCTACTTGAATTCCCACTTATAAACTCCCAAAACTTTCCGGTTATGCAATCAGGTGTTGGGGATACAAGGGAAGCATAATATCTCACCCAAAACTAGCAAATCCTACATCCAGCTGTATCCATCCTTCAACACATAACCAAGAAACCTTTGGAAATCGTTTACCTCAACCTTTGAAAAGCATCCGTTATACGATTTATGGCAATATTCCCGAACTCCCGCCCCAGTACTGGGTGGCGTCGAGGTTATCTCACCAACAACTGCATAAACGAGATTTTTGATGTCGGCGAACTCAGGTATTCCAGAATTGCAACGATAAAATTGTGACGACAACACCTCGGAGCTCAACTCCCCGGGACACTGCCACAACCCCTAAATGACAGGAGGCACCAAGAACAATGTTCTTGTCACAAAACCATTGGAATGATTCCAAGATACCCGCATGATCGTAAATTTTTTTAGTGAAATTTGAGAAGAGAAGAGTCGAAACTCTACGTCAGGATGCCTCACCAGAGCGACGAAGGGACTGAGGAGTAAAAGAATTCCTACTCTCCGATATATATAATTCCTAAATGACTCAAAACATTTTTCTAGACTCAACAACGCCAGTGATTCGATCAAGCAGGGGGCTCCTAAGGTCGGGGAAGGCTCTGATACCAACTTGTAACGCCCTCGATGCGGCTATATCTCCCATGTGTCGAAGCACGACTTAGAGGCATAACCGCATTGAAAGCAATGTCGCAAGTGAGGTAATCTTCACACAACCCATGTAATACATAAGGGAAAGAGATACATAGTTGGCTTACAATCGCCACTTCACACAATTACATGAATAAAGCATTACATCATCCAGATACACACAAGGTCTGACTATGGAACCAAAATAAAAGAAGACTTCCCCAAATGCTACACATATCCCTGATCGTCCCAACTGGGCTCCACTACTAATCAACTGGAAACGGAACAACATAACGAACACGAACTCCATCGAGCTCCTCCTTGAGCTTGGTTGCGTCACCTGCACGGTTCAACGGCACCTGCAAGCTGGTTTTGGAAGTATCTGTGAGTCACGGGGACTCAGCAATCTCACACCCTCGCGATCAAGACTATTTAAGCTTATAGGTAAGGTAAAGGTATGAGGTGGAGCTGCAGCAAGCGACTAGCATATATGGTGGCTAACATACGCAAATGAGAGTGAGAAGAGAAGGCAAAGCACGGTCGAGAAACTATGATCAAGAAGTGATCCTAGAACAACCTACGTCAAGCATAACTCCAACACCATGTTCACTTCCCGGACTCCGCCGAGAAGAGACCATCACGGTTACACATGCGGTTGATGCATTTTAGCTAAGTTAAGTTTCAGGTTTTCTACAACCGGACATTAACAAATTCCCATCTGCCCATAACCGCGGGCACGACTTTCGAAAGTTCAAACCCTGCAAGGGTGTCCCAACTTAGCCCATCACAAGCTCTCATGGTCAATGAAGGATATTCCTTCTCCCAAGACAATCCGATCAGACTCGGCATCCCGGTTACAAGACATCCTCGACAACGGTTAAACAAGTCCAGCAACACCGCCCGAATGTGCCGACAAATCCCGATAGGAGCTGCACATATCTCATTCTCAGGGCACACTCAGATGAGCGCTCCATACAACTAAAGCAAACCTCGAGTTTCCCCGAGGTGGCGCTGCACAGGGCTCTAGTTTGGACCAACACTCAGAGGACCATTGGCCCGGGGGGTTAAAATAATGATGACCCTCGGGAGCGCGACTCCCAAGGGAAAAAGAGGCTAGGTGGCGAATGGTAAAACCAAGGTTGGGCATTGCTGGAGGAGTTTTATTCAAGGCGAACTGTCAAGGGGTTCCCATTATAACTCAACCGTGTAAGGAACGCAAAATCCGGGAACATAACACCGATATGACGGAAACTAGGGCGGCAAGAGTGGAACAAAACACCAGGCATAAGGCCGAGCCTTCCACCCTTTACCAAGTATATAGATGCATTAATATAAATAAGAGATATTGTGATATCCCAAAAAATATCCATGTTCCAACAAGGAACAAACTCAAATCTTCACCTACAACTAACAACGCTATAAGAGGAGCTGAGCAAAGCGGTAACATAGCCAAACAACGGTTTGCTAGGACAAGGTGGTTAGAGGCTTGGCTTAACAATATCGGAGGCATGATAAGCAAGTGGTAGGTATCGCAGCATAGGCATAGCAAAAGAGCGAGCAACTAGCAAGCAAAGATAGAAGTGATTTCGAGGGTATGTTCATCTTGCCTGAAATCCTGCAAGGAAGAAGAATGAGTCCATGAAGAAGATAAACGGACGTAGTCGAACGGGTCCTCAAAAACGCGACGTTATCGGAACCAACCCGAAGAAGCAACACCGGAAAGAAGCACACAACATAGTAAACAACCAACACATGAACATGGCATGATATGCGGGATGCGGTATGTGGTGCGTATGCATGATTTGGAAAGGAATGATTGAACCTGGCCTTAACATGGAAATCCAAGAGTGCCACTGGAAGTAGGAGTTGATTTCGGTTGAAATCGATATAAAGATCACCGGAATCGGATGCACGGTTTGGAAATGACAAGCAAAACAAATATGGCACCGGTCTGCGATAAACAGCAAGTAGCCTTCTAAATGCATCAAGATAAATAAGCTACTGCACTCAAACATGGCAACAAAATACATGGCAGGGATCCACTCATGATGCTTGACAAAAGATGAACACTGAGCTATGGCTAATTCACTCATTAACAGGTTCAAACAAGCATGGCAAAAGTGCAAAAGATAACAGGTTTCAGACTTGGTGAAATTAACAGCATGTCAGGAATTTATCATCAGGAAGCAATCTTTAGAGCACGATAACAACATGCTACACGAACATATCATGGCCAAGCAATACATGGAATGAAGCTCCTCAAAGCATAAAACAAAATTCCCTTACTGACCATAAGCCAAAAGGGATCGGAAAATACAATTGCAAGCATGTGCACATAGCAAAAACATAAACAGATTCAGACTTAGTGAAAAACTGGAGCATGGCAAAACAGATAACAAGTAGGCATGTTTACGAGCTCGATGCACTCAACACAAAGCATGAAATGATAAACTAAGCATACACCCAGCAAATAGACATGGCAAGAACAACATCATAGCATGCACGGATCAATAACAACAACCTCGGCAAAATTGCTAAACATGTTAACAATCTGCCAGGAACATTTTATAGCAAAAGTAGAGCTCGATTGACTCAAGCTAGGGTGATCCATAATTGCAAACAAAGACATGGATGGATAGAGCACCACAATATCTACAAAACATCCTTACTGATCATGCTCAAAAGAGGCACGGATCACTAGGAAACAACATGAACATATGGTATAAAAATAAGACAGGGCAAGGACTTAGTGAAATACTAAGTCCCTGAAATCAGCATCATTGAGTAAGCTACTTTGCATGCTTGTGCTAGTCACCACAAAGATCACAAAATACATGGCATACACCCCTGTAAAGATGGCATGGCATTCTTCAAAACACATGTAGAGCTCAAGGTCATAGCATGCACACATTAATCATGGCAAAAATGACAAAAGTGCATTTGCTGAAATAGATCTGAAACTATTCTCACATAGCCCTCTTACAACAGCATTTCGGGCAACAAGATGAGCTCAAATGAAAATGATGCAATGAGATGAAATGATGTACTCGTCGAGACGAACATTTTGATATGCTACACGCACGAATAGGAGCAACGGATGCAAAGTTATGTTGTGATGAAGTATGCTCAAAATTACTAGGACTTAGAGTAATTATACCCTCCGAAACTGGACGGGACGGATCGGGACGAGGAGATCCGGGGAAGCAGGGAGGCGTTTGGTTGGAGGGATGGGTGGATCTCATCCCGTTTGGCACGGATGACGAGGACGACCGTGGAGCTCGCCGGAGTTCGCCGCCGGAGTGGAAGGAGACGGCCGGGGCTCACCGGATCTGGCGCCGGAGAGGTGGCCGGAATGGAGGCGCGGTCGCCAGGGCGCGGTGGAGGAGGCCCGCGGCGGAGGCGATTGGCGCCGGCGAGCGGCAGCGGAGCCGGGGAGGCGCGGCTCGATGGCGCGGGCGCCGGCGAGAGGAGAGCGCGGCGGCGGGGAACGGCGTGTGGCGGCGGAGGCGCGCGGGCGGCTCGGGCCCGGAGCGGCTCGGGCGAGGGCCGGAGATGGGCCGGCGGGCCAGGCGCGGTGGAGGGGCGGTGCGCGGTGACAAGTGGCGCTGCATGATTGGGCGCGGGGGCGACAGTGATGATGTGTCGCCTCTGGATTGGCCGGAGCGACGTGGCGGCGGAGGCGGACATGTCCGGCGCAGCGCGGACATGTCCAGTGGCGCGCGGAGGAGGAGGTTAGGGTTTCATTTGCGCGAGATTTTTAGAAGGAGACACATATATATATGTAGAGGGAGCTAGGAGACTCCAAATGAGGTGCGGTTTTCGGCCACGCGATCGTGATCGAACGACTGAGATGATGGAGGGGGTTTTGGTGGGTTTTGGGCCACTTTGGAGGGGTGTTGGGCTGCAACACACACGAGGCCTTTTCGGTCCCTCGGTTAACCGTTGGAGTATCAAACGAAGTCCAAATGGCACGGAACTTGACAGGCGGTCTACCGGTAGTAAACCAAGGCCGCATGGCAAGTCTCAGTCCAATCCGAAAACGTTTATCACCCGCATGCGAAAAGAGGTAGAAAGGGACACCGGGTGACACAGGAGCGTCGGATTGCAAAACGGACAACGGTGAAAATGCTCGGATGCATGAGACGAACATGTATGCAAAAGAAATGCACATGATGACATGATATGGAATGCATGACATGCAAGCAATGACAAGGCAACACATCGAATAACTGGAAGACACCTGGCACATCGGTCTCGGGGCGTTACACCTGTGTCAAAAGAGTATCAAGAAAAGACAACTTTTACTTGCCCTTTCGGTACCTTTGCTTATAGACGTATGCCTTTTGGTTTATGTAATGCACCTGCTACCATTCAAAGATGTATGACTGCTATATTCTCTAACTTTTGTGAAAAGATTGTTGAGGTATTCATGGATGATTTCTCTGTTTATGGGACTTCTCTTGATGATTGCTTAAGCAATCTTGATCGAGTTTTGCAGAGATGTGAACAAACCAATCTTGTTTTGAATTGGGAGAAGTGCCACTTTATGGTTAATGAAGGTATTTTCTTGGGACATAAAATTTCTGAAAGAGGTATTGAAGTTGATAAAGCTAAAGTTGATGCTATTGAAAAGATGTCGTGTCCTAAGGACATCAAAGGTATAAGAAGTTTCCTTGGGCATGCCGGTTTTTATAGGAGTTTCATTAAGGACTTCTCTAAATTTCTCGGCCTCTGACTAATCTCTTATAAAAAGATGTTCCTTTTGTTTTCGATGATGATTGTGTAGAAGCATTGAAATACTTAAGAAAGCTCTGATTTCTGCACCTATTGTTCAGCCTCCTGATTGGAATTTACCATTTGAAATCATGTGTGATGCTAGTGATTATGTTGTAGGGGATGTTCTAGGACAAAGAGTTGATAAGAAATTAAATGTTATTCAATATGCTAGTAAAACTCTAGACAGTGCCCAAAGAAATTATGCCATTACTCAAAAAGAATTTTTAGCAGTTGTATTTGCTTGTGATAAGTTCAGACCTTATATTGTTGATTCTGAAGTAACTATTCACACTGATCATGCTGCTATTAAATATCTTATGGAAAAGAAAGATGCTAAACCTAGACTCATTAGATGGGTCCTCTTGCTACAAGAATTTGATTTGCATATTATTGATAGAAAGGGAGCTGAGAACCCCGTTGCAGACAACTTGTCTAGGTTAGAGAATATTCTTGATGACCCACTACCTATTGATGATAGCTTTCCTGATGAACAACTAGCTGTCATAAATGCTTCTCGTACTGCTCCATGGTATGTTGATTATGCTAATTACATTGTTGCTAAATTTATACCACCTAGTTTCACATACCAGCAAAAGAAAAGGTTCTTCTATGATTTAAGACATTATTTCTGGGTTGACCCACATCTTTACAAAGAAGGGGTAGATGGTGTTATTAGACATTGTGTACCTGAGCATGAACAGGAACTGATCCTACGCAAGTGGAGGACACCATGCTGGAGAAAAAACTGCACACAAGGTATTGCAATCCGGTTTTTATTGGCCTACTCTCTTCAAGGATGCCCGTAAGTTTGTCTTGTCTTGCGATGAATGTCAAAGAATTGGTAATATTAGTATACGTCAAGAAATTCCTATGAATTATTCACTTGTTATTGAACCATTTGATGTTTGGGGCTTTGATTATATGGGACCTTTTCCTTCCTCTAATGGGTATACACATATTTTAGTTGCTGTTGATTACGTTACTAAGTGGGTAGAAGCTATTCCAACTAGTAGTGCTGATCATAACACCTCTATTAAGATGCTTAAAGAAGTTATTTTTCCGAGGTTTGGAGTCCCTAGATATCTAATGACTGATGGTGGTTCACATTTTATTCATGGAGCTTTCCGTAAAATGCTTGCTAAGTATGATGTTAATCATAGAATTGCATCTCCGTGTCATCCACAGTCTAGTGGTCAAGTAGAACTTAGCAATAGAGAGCTTAAATTAATTTTGCAAAAGACTGTTAATAGATCTAGAAAGAATTGGTCCAAGTAACTTGATGATGCATTATGGGCTTATAGAATTGCATACAAACATCCTATGGGTATGTCTCCGTATAAAATGGTTTATGGTAAAGCATGTCACTTACCTCTTGAACTAGAACATAAGGAATATTGGGCCATTAAAGAGCTCAATTATGATTTCAAACTTGCCTATGAGAAGAGGCTTTTTGACATTAGCTCACTTGATGAATGGAGAACCCAGGCCTATGAAAATGCCAAGCTGTTTAAAGAAAAGGTTAAAAGATGGCATGATAAAAGGATACAAAAGCGTGAGTTTAATGTAGGTGATTATGTATTGTTATACAACTCTCATTTAAGGTTTTTTGCAGGCAAACTCCTCTCTAAATGGGAAGGTCCTTACGTCATCGAGGAGGTCTATCGTTCCAGTGCCATAAAAATCAACAACTTCGAAGGCACAAATCCGAGGGTGGTAAATGGTCAAAGAATCAAACATTATATCTCAGGTAATCCCAAAAATGTTGAAACTAATGTTATTGAAATCGTAACCCCGGAGGAATACATAAGGGACACTTTCCGGAACGTTTCAGACTCCGAAAAGGAATAGGTACATGGTACGGTAAGTAAATCGACTCCAAAACAGTTCTAATGGCAAATTTTCTCCGTTTTGGAATATTTAAGAAAATAGGAAAATAAGAAGCAGTCTGGAAAGGACACGAGGCTTCCACGAGGGTGGAGGGCGTGCCCTACCCCCTGGGCGCGCCCCCTGCCTCGTGGTCACCTCGTGTGCCCTCCGGACTCCGTTTTCTTGCATGATACTTCTTTTGGTCGGTAAAAATTCATTATATAATCTCCCGAAGGTTTTGACCACTATATCATGCAAATATCTCCTGTCTTTGTTTCGAGCTGTCCTGCTGCAGATTTGAGCAACATGTCGTCCCAGGATTCGGAAGGAGAAAGCTATGTGGCTGATTACCTTGTAGATCCTAAGGTCTATGGGGATGTGGAGCATTGTGGTTCGACTACAGAAGAAGAAGAGGACAACGAACCTAAGGGAAAGGAGGAGACGAGCTCAGATGAAGATGAAGTCCCATTACCTCAACCTGGGGACATGCATGTGGAGTTCCAAAAGTCAAGCCTCCCGGATAGAGCAAAGAAACCTAAGATCGAGTTTATCCCTTTTCGCCTCTTGCAGGAAAACAAGCAGGAATTATGCAAAAAGATACTAAGCCTGGAGCAGGAGATCGATGACCTGAGGGATCAAAATTCTGTCATCAAGTGCAAATTAAGGAAGAAGGCTACGCATCAACAAAACCAACACCTTCTTCACCAACAAAGAAGAACTTAGTATCGCGTATGGGCACTCCCCTTGGCAACTGCCAAGCTTGGGGGAGTGCCCCGGTATCGTATCACCATCACTTTTATCTTCACTGTTTTTCTTAGTTCGATCCTTTTGGTAATATCTTGATCTAGTAGAATAAAGTTTTAGTATGATCTAGTTTTGAGTTTTGCTCTATGATCCTTCTATGTAATCGACTCCGTGAGCTTTATATAATAAAGATTAGTGTTGAGTCAAGGGCTTGATTATTTTGTTATGATCTTGAGGGAATAAAATAAAAGAAAAAGAAATAAAGAGGTCATAAGGATCTTATGGAGAGTAATGACTTCACATATAAAAGTATGATGAATAAAAGTTGTTGAAAGTTGACAAACATAGTTTTGGTCATCGTTGCAATTAATAGGAAGTAATAAAGAAAGAGAGCTTTTCACATATAAATATACTATCTTGGACATATTTTATGATTGTGAGCACTCATTAAAATATGACATGCTAAAGAGTTGACGTTGAACAAGGAAGACAACATAATGGGTTATGTTTTCTTACATCTGAGATAAATTATATTGTCATGGATCATCCAACATGTTGAGCTTGCCTTTACCTCTCATGCTAGCCAATTTCTTTGCACCAAGTAGAGATACTACTTGTTCTTCCAAATATCCCTAAACCCGTTTTTGCCACGAGAGTCCACCATACCTACCTATGGACTGAGTAAGATCCTTCAAGTAAGTTGTCATCGGTGCATGCAATAAAAATTGCTCCCTAAATATGTATGATCTATTAATGTGGAGAAAATAAGCTTTATACGATCTTGTGATGTGGAAGAAATAAAAGCGACAGACTGCATAATAAAGGTCCATATCACAAGTGGCAATATAAAGTGACGTTCTTTTGCATTAAGATTTTGTGCATCCAACCATAAAAGCGCATGACAACCTCTGCTTCCCTCTGCGAAGGGCCTATCTTTTACTTTTATCTTCTACCTTATATAAGAGTCATGGTGATCTTCACCTTTCCTTTTTACATTTTATCCTTTGGCAAGCACAATGTGTTGGAAAGATCCAGATACACATAGCTAATTGGATATGAGTTTTCATGAACTATTATTGTTGACATTACCCTGAGGTAAAAAGTTGGGAGGCAAACTATAAGACCCTATCTCTCTCTGTGTCCGGCTAAAACTTCATAACCATACATATCACGTGAGTGTTAGCAATTATGTAAGACTAAATGATAGTTGAGCATGTGGACTTGCTGAAAAGATCTTATTGACTCTTTCCGATGTTATGATAAATTGCAATTGCTTCAATGATTGAGATTATAGTTTGTTAGTTTTCAATGAAGTTTATGATTCATACTTGAAATTGTGATTGAATTGTTACTTTAGCATAAGAGATCATACTCGAAATTGTGATTGAATTGTTGTTCTAAGAATGATCATGATGCGCTCATGTCCGTATTTTATTTTATCGACACCTCTATCTCTAAACATGTGGACATATTTTTCGATATCGGCTTTCGCTTGAGGACAAGCGAGGTCTAATCTTGGGGGACTTGATACGTCCATTTTTGCATCATGTTTTTATATCGATAATTATCGCATTATGGGCTGTTATTACACATTATGTCACAATACTTATTCCTATTCTCTCTTATTTTACAAGGTTTACATGAAGAGGGGGAATGCCGGCAGCTGGAATTCTGGGATGGAAAAGGAGAAAATATTAGAGACCTATTTTGCACATCTCCAGAAGCCCTGAAACTTCACGGGAGTTATTTTCATAATATATAAAAAATACTGAGCAAAGAAAGTACCAGAGTGGGGCCACCCACCATCCACGAGGGTGGGGGGCGCGCCCCCTGCCTCATGGGCCCCTGGTGGCCCTCTGATGCCCATCTTTGGCTATATGAGTCTTTCGTCAAGGAAAAAACCATAAGCAAGCTTACGAGACGAAACTCCGCCGCCATGAGGCGGAACCGATCTAGGGCTCCGGCGGAGCTGTTCTGTCGGGGAAACTTCCCTCCGGGAGGGGGAAACCATCACCATCGTCATCACCAACGATCCTCTCATCAGGAGGGGGTCAATATACATCAACATCTTCACCAACACCATCTCATCTCAAACCCTAGTTCATATCTTGTATTCAATCTTTGTATCCAAACCTCATATTGGTACTTGTGGGTTGCTAGTAGTGTTGATTACTCCTTGTAGTTGATGCTAGTTGGTTTACTTGGTGGAAGATCATATGTTCAGATCCATTATGCATATTAATACCCCTATGATTATGAACATGAATATGCTTTGTGAGTAGTTACGTTTGTTCCTGAGGACATGGGAGAAGTCTTGCTATAAGTAGTCATGTGAATTTGGTATTCGTTCGATATTTTGATGAGATGTATGTTGTCTTTCCTCTAGTGGTGTCATGTGAACATCGACTACATGACACTTCACCATTGTTTGGGCCTAGAGGAGTGAGGAAGTCCTGGATTAGGGGGTCTCCGGACAGCCGAACTATATCCTTTGGCCGGACTGTTGGACTATGAAGATACAAGATTGAAGACTTCGTCTCGTGTCCGGATGGGACTCTCCTTGGCATGGAAGGCAAGCTAGGCAATACGAATATGTATATCTCCTCCTTTGTAACCGACCTTTTGTAACCCTAGCCCCCTCCGGTGTCTATATAAATTGGAGGGTTTTAGTCCGTAGGACAACATACAATCATACCATAGGCTAGCTTCTAGGGTTTAGCCTCTTTGATCTCGTGGTAGATCAACTCTTGTAATACTCATATCATCAAGAACAATCAAGCAAGACGTAGTGTATTACCTCCATCAAGAGGACCCGAACCTGGGTAAACATCATGTCCCCTGCCTCCTGTTACCATCCGCCTTAGACGCACAGTTCGGGACCCCCTACCCGAGATCCGCCGGTTTTGACACCGACATTGGTGCTTTCATTGAGAGTTCCACTGTGTCGTCATCATAAGGAGGATGGCTCGCCTCGCTGTCAAGGACAACATCACCTCTGGGGGAGCCGTGACTGTAGGCCAAACTCTCCGACTAGGCGGCTTCATCATGACTGCCCGCTTGGCCGTGGCGCCGACGATGACTTCTCGGGTCATCGAAAATAGCCTCCACATCAGCTCAAAATTTGCCGAGAAGATGGATCCAATGGAGCTCTCCTCTTTGAATGAGCTCTTGGACCGCATCGCTGCTCTGGGAGTCACTACGGACTATGATTGGATCAGGCTTAAACCCGACCAAACGGAGATTAACTCTCCGCCGGTCACCCATCAGATAGCGGTGATGGAGGAGCAATGCGGCGATTCTCCCTCTATCCTAAGGACGAACTATGTCCGGATTCCCGAACTCCCCGAGCCGGATACTCGCTCACGGGAAGACACCGCCCTAAGCCTGAATCCAGAATCAGGCCGCATACCGAACCCACAGGGCAACATCCCAGAGCCCGAACTTCCAAGATCGGAAACTCCCCTGCCCCGGGATCACAGATTGGGTCAAGGTCTAGACTTAAATCCACTCACCCACCCAGATACAAACAATCTTTCCCACATTAGGCAAGCACCCCAAGAGACAATACATCACTATTGGGCCAGATTCCTCCTTGTAATGAACAAGGTAAAGGACTGTCATGAGGAAGACGCAATTTCGTTCTTTTGCAACAATTGCACGGATAAGGGAGTCCTCAACACCATAAGTCGCCGTGACATAACACACTTTGCTGACTTGGCGGCCATAGTACGGAAATACTGTGCGATGGAAAGTGCCTGGAAAACCCAAACGCAATTTTGGGATAATCCGGCTCTGACAAAACCCCTAGTCCGGACTAAAAGGGTGCACTCTCATAAGTCGCCCGACTCAATTACAAAGAAGCAAAAGCCCACTGCAGGGCGTGAAACCGTATTGGAGGGATGGCTTAACGGTGTTGGGGAACGTTGCAGAAAACAAAAAAATTTCCTACTCGTTTCCCCAAGATCATCTAGGAGTTCATCTAGCAACGAGTCATTGGATGCATCTACATACCTTTGTAGATGGCGCACGGAAGCGTTCGAAAGAACGGTGATGATGTAGTCGTACACGACGTGATCCAAATCACCGATGACCAAGCGCCGAACGGACGGCACCTCCGCGTTCAACACACGTACGGGACGGGAGACGTCTCCTCCTTCTTGATCCAGCAAGGGGGAAGGAGAGGTTGATGAAGATCCAGCAGCACGACGGCGTGGTGGTGGATGCAGGGCATCACAGTAGCAGGGCTTCGCCTATACTACGAGGGAGAGACGTAACGGGGGGAGAGAGGGAGGCGCCAAGGCTGTGGTGTGAAGTCCCTCCCTCTCCTCAACTATATATAGGGGTGCCAAGGGGGGGGCGCCGGCCCTAGTAGATGGATCTACTAGGGGGGGCGGCGGCCAAGGGGTGGGGGGCTTGCCCCCCAAGCAAGGGGGCGCCCCCCTTAGGGTTTCCCTCAACCCTAGCCGCATGGGCCCTTGGGGGGGTGGCGCCCCAGCCCACTTTGGGCTGGGTTCCCTCCCACTTCAGCCCATGGGGCCCTCCGGGATAGGTGGACCCACCCGGTGGACCCCCGGGACCCTTCCGGTGGTCCCAGTACAATACCGGCGACCCCGAAACTTGTCCCGATGGCCGAAACAGCACTTCCTATATATAATTCTTTACCTCCGGACCATTCCGGAACTCCTCGTGACGTCCGGGATCTCATCCGAGACTCCGAACAATATTCGGGTTACTGCATATACATATCTTCACAACCCTAGCGTCACTGAACCTTAAGTGTGTAGACCCTACGGGTTCGGGAGACAAGCAGACATGACCGAGACGACTCTCCGGTCAATAACCAACAGCGGGATCTGGATACCCATGTTGGCTCCCACATGCTCCACGATGATCTCATCGGATGAACCACGATGTCGAGGATTCAATCAACCCTGTATGCAATTCCCTTTGTCAATCGATATGTTACTTGCCCGAGATTCGATCGTCGGTATCCCAATACCTCGTTCAATCTCGTTATCGGCAAGTCACTTTACTCGTACCGTAATGCATGATCCTGTGACCAGACACTTGGTCACTTTGAGCTCATTATGATGATGCATTACCGAGTGGGCCCAGTGATACCTCTCCGTCATACGGAGTGACAAATCCCAGTCTTGATCCATGTCAACCCAACAGACACTTTCGGAGATACCCGTAGTCTACCTTTATAGTCACCCAGTTACGTTGTGACGTTTGGTAGACCCAAAGCACTCCTACGGTATTCGGGAGCTACACGATCTCATGGTCTAAGGAAAAGATACTTTGACATTGGAAAACTAGCATACGAACTATACGATCTTGTGCTATGTTTAGGATTGGGTCTTGTCCATCACATCATTCCCCTAATGATGTGATCTCGTTATCAATGACATCCAATGTCCATAGTCAGGAAACCATGACTATCTTGTTGATCAACGAGCTAGTCAACTAGAGGCTTACTAGGGACATGTTGGTGTCTGTTATTCACACATGTATTACGATTTCCGGATAACACAATTATAGCATGAATAAAGACAATTATCATGAACAAGGAAATATAATAATAAAGCTTTTATTATTGCCTCTAGGGAATATTTCCAACAGTCTCCCACTTGCACTAGAGTCAATAATCTAGTTACATTGTGATGAATCGAACACCCATGGAATTC
Source organism: Triticum urartu (assembly GCF_003073215.2). NCBI lineage: Eukaryota > Viridiplantae > Streptophyta > Magnoliopsida > Poales > Poaceae > Triticum > Triticum urartu. The sequence goes on along the minus strand of NC_053023.1, from coordinate 644,038,699 downwards.
TGGTGTTGATCATGTTTTGCTCTAGGGAGAGGTTTAGTCAACGGATCTGCTACATTCAGGTCCGTATGTACTTTACAAATCTCTATGTCTCCATCTTAAACATTTTCACGGATGGAGTTGAAGTGACGCTTGATGTGCCTTGTCTTCTTGTGAAACCTGGGCTCCTTGGCAAGTGCAATAGCTCCAGTGTTGTCACAAAAGAGTTTGATTGGCCCCGACGCATTGGGTATGACTCCTAGGTCGGTGATGAACTCCTTCACCCATATTGCTTCATGTGCTGCCTCCGAGGCTGCCATGTACTCCGCTTCACATGTAGATCCCGCCACGATGCTTTGCTTGCAACTGCACCAGCTTACTGCCCCACCATTCAAAATATACACGTATCCGGTTTGTGACTTAGAGTCATCCAGATCTGTGTCGAAGCTAGCATCGATGTAACCCTTTACGACGAGCTCTTCGTCACCTCCATAAACGAGAAACATTTCCTTAGTCCTTTTCAGGTACTTCAGGATATTGTTGACCGCTGTCCAGTGTTCCTTGCCGGGATTACTTTGGTACTTTCCTACCAAACTTACGGCAAGGTTTACATCAGGTCTGGTACACAACATGGCATACATAATAGAACCTATGGCTGAGGCATAGGGGATGACACTCATCTCTTCTATTTCTTCTGCCGTGGTCGGACATTGAGCTGAGCTCAATTTCACACCTTGTAACACAGGTAAGAACCCCTTCTTAGAATGATCCATATTGAACTTCTTCAATATCTTATCAAGGTATGTGCTTTGTGAAAGACCTATGAGGCGTCTTGATCTATCTCTATAGATTTTGATGCCTAATATATAAGCAGCTTCTCCAAGGTCCTTCATTGAACAACTCTTATTCGAGTAGGCCTTGATGCTGTCCAAGAGTTCCATATCATTTCCCATCAACAGTATGTCATCTACATATAATATGAGAAATGCTACAGAGTTCCCACTCACTTTCTTGTAAACGCGGGCTTCTCCATAAATCTGTGTAAACCCAAACGCTTTGATCATCTCATCAAAGTGAATGTTCCAACTCCGAGATGCTTGCACCAGCCCATAAATCGAGCGTTGGAGCTTGCACACTTTGTCAGCATTCTTAGGATCGACAAAACCTTCCGGCTGCATCATATACAATTCTTCCTTAAGGAAACCATTAAGGAATGCCGTTTTGATGTCCATTTGCCATATTTCATAATCATAGAATGCGGCAATTGCTAACATGATTCGGACGAACTTTAGCTTCGCTACCGGTGAGAAAGTCTCATCATAGTCAACCCCTTGAACTTGTCGATAACCCTTAGCGACAAGTCGAGCTTTATAGATGGTCACATTACCATCCGCGTCTGTCTTCTTCTTAAAGATCCATTTATTCTCTATGGCTCGCCGTTCAACGGGCAAGTCAGTCAAAGTCCATACTTCGTTTTCATACATGGATCCTATCTCGGATTTCATGGCTTCTAGCCATTTGTCAGAATCCGGGCCCGCCATCGCTTCTTCATAGCTCGAAGGTTCACTGTTGTCTAACAACATGATTTCCAAGACAGGGTTGCCGTACCACTCTGGTGCGGAACGTGTCCTTGTGGACCTTCGAATTTCAGTAGGAGCTTGATCAGAAGTATCTTGATCATTATCATTAACTTCCTCTCTAGTCGGTGCAGGCACCTCAGGAACATTTTCTTGAGTTGAGCCATTTTCCGGTTCAAGAGGTAATACTTCATCAAGCTCTACTTTCCTCCCACTTACTTCTCTCGAGAGAAACTCTTTCTCTAGAAAGGACCCATTCTTGGCAACAAAGATCTTGCCTTCGGATCTGAGGTAGAAGGTGTACCCAATAGTTTCTTTTGGGTATCCTATGAAGACGCATTTTTCCGACTTGGGTTCGAACTTCTCAGGTTGAAGTTTCTTCACATAAGCATCGCATCCCCAAACTTTTAGAAATGACAGCTTAGGTTTCTTCCCAAACCATAATTCATACGGTGTCGTCTCAACGGATTTCGACGGAGCCCTATTTAAAGTGAATGCAGCAGTCTCTAAAGCATAGCCCCAAAAAGATAGCGGTAAATCAGTAAGAGACATCATAGACCGCACCATATCCAATAGAGTGCGATTACGACGTTCGGACACACCGTTACGTTGAGGTGTTCCAGGCGGCGTGAGTTGTGAAACTATTCCACATTTTCTTAAGTGTGTACCAAATTCGTGACTCAAGTATTCTCCTCCACGATCTGATCGTAGAAACTTGATTTTCCTGTCACGTTGATTCTCAACCTCACTCTGAAATTTCTTGAACTTTTCAAAGGTTTCAGACTTGTGTTTCATTAAGTAGACATACCCATATCTACTTAAGTCATCAGTGAGGGTGAGAACATAACGATATCCACCGCGAGCCTCAACACTCATTGGACCGCACACATCAGTATGTATGATTTCCAATAAGTCGGTTGCTCGCTCCATTGTTCCTGAGAACGGATTCTTGGTCATTTTACCCATAAGGAATGGTTCGCACGTGTCAAATGATTCATAATCAAGAGACTCTAAAAGTCCATCTGCATGGAGCTTCTTCATGCGTTTGACACCTATGTGACCAAGGCGGCAGTGCCACAAGTATGTGGAACTATCATTATCAACCTTACATCTTTTGGTACTCACATTATGAACATGTGTAGCATTACGTTCGAGACTCATTAAGAATAAACCATTCACCATTGGAGCATGACCATAAAACATATCTCTCATATAAATAGAACAACCATTATTCTCAGATTTAAATGAGTAGCCATCTCGAATTAAATGAGATCCCGATACAATGTTCATGCTCAAATCTGGCACTAAATAACAATTATTGAGGTTTAAAACTAATCCCGTAGGTAAATGTAGAGGCAGCGTGCCGACGGCGATCACATCGACCTTGGAACCATTCCCGACGCACATCATCACCTCGTCCTTCGCCAGTCTCCGTTTATTCCGCAGCTCCTGCTGTGAGTTACAAATATGAGCAACGGCACCGGTATCAAATACCCAGGAGTCACTACGAGTACTGGTAAGGTACACATCAATTACATGTATATCAAATATACCTTTGGTGTTGCCGGCCTTCTTGTCCGCTAAGTATTTGGGGTAATTCCGTTTCTAGTGACCCTTCCCTTTGCAATAAAAGCACTCCGTCTCAGGCTTGGGTCCATTATTTGGCTTCTTCCCGACAGCTTGCTTGCCGGGCGCGGCAACCTCCTTGCCGTCCTTCTTGAAGTTCTTTTTACCCTTGCCTTTCTTGAACTTAGTGGTTTTATTGACCATCAACACTTGATGTTCCTTCTTGACTTCTACCTCCGCTGATTTCAGCATAGAGAACAACTCAGGAATGGTCTTTTGCATCCCCTGCATGTTGAAGTTCATCACAAAGCTCTTGTAGCTTGGTGGAAGCGACTGGAGGATTCTGTCAATGACCGCATCATCTGGGAGATTAACTCCCAGCTGAGACAAGCGGTTATGTAACCCAGACATAGTGAGTATGTGCTCACTGACAGAACTATTTTCCTCCATCTTATAGCTGAAGAACTTATCGGAGACTTCATATCTCTCGATCCGAGCATGAGCTTGAAAAACCATTTTCAGCTCTTCGAACATCTCATATGCTCCATGTCTCTCAAAACGCTTTTGGAGCCCCGGCTCTAAGCTGTAAAGCATGCCGCACTGAACGAGGGAGTAGTCGTCAACACGTGTCTGCCAAGCGTTCATAACGTCTTGGTTCTGTGGGACGGGTGGATCACCTAGCGGTGCTTGTAGGACATAATCTTTCTTGGCAGCTATGAGGATAATCCTCAGGTTCCGGACCCAGTCCGTATAGTTGCTGCCATCGTCTTTCAGCTTGGTTTTCTCTAGGAACGCATTGAAGTTGAGGACTACGTGGGCCATTTTGATCTACAAGACATAGTGTAAAATATTTTAGACTAAGTTCATGATAATTAAGTTCATCTAATCAAATTATTAATGAACTCCCACTTAGATTAGACATCCCTCTAGTCATCTAAGTATTACATGATCCGAGTTAACAAGGCCGTGTCCGATCATCACGTGAGACGGACTAGTCAACGTCGGTGAACATCTTCATGTTGATCGTATCTTCCATACGACTCATGCTCGACCTTTCGGTCTTCTGTGTTCCGAGGCCATGTCTGTACATGCTAGGCTCGTCAAGTTAACCCTAAGTGTTTTGCATGTGTTCCGAGGCCATGTCTGTACATGCTAGGCTCGTCAACACCCGTTATATGTGAACGTAAGGATCCATCACACCCGATCATCACGGCGTGCTTAGAAACGATGAACTTTAGGAACGGTGCACAGTTAGGGGAGAACACTTCTTGAAATTGTTATGAGGGATCATCTTATTTACTACCGTCATTCTAAGTAAACAAGATGCAAAAACATGATAAACATCACATGCAATCAAATAATAAACGTGACATGATATGGCCAATATCACATAGCTCCTTTGATCTCCATCTTGGGGCTCCATGATCATCCTGTCACCGGCTTGACACCATGATCTCCATCATCATGATCTCCATCATCGTGTCTCCATGAAGTTGCTCGCCAACCATTACTTCTACTACTATGGCTAACGCGTTTAGCAATAAAGTAAAGTAATTTACATGGCGTTTCTCGATGACACGCAGGTCATATAAAAGAATAAAGACAACTCCTATGGCTCCTGCCGGTTGTCATACTCATCGACATGCAAGTCGTGATTCCTATTACAATAGCATGAACATCTCATACATCACATATAGATCATTCATCATTCATCACAACTTTGGCCATATCATATCACAAACCACTTGCTGCAAAAACAAGTTAGACGTCCTCTAATTGTTGTTGCAAGTTTTACGTGGCTGATTTAGGGTTCTAGTAAGAACGTCTTCTTACCTACGTTAAAGCCACAACGTGATTTGTCAACTTCTATTTACCCTTCATAAGGACCCTGTTCATCGAATCCGCTCCAACTAAAGTGGGAGAGACAGACACCCGCCAGCCACCTTATGCAACTAGTGCATGTTAGTCGGTGGAACCGGTCTCACGTAAGCGTACGTGTAAGGTTGGTCCGGGCCGCTTCATCCCACAATAACGCTGAAGCAAGAAAAGACTAGTAACGGCAAGAAAGTTGACAAATCTACGCCCACAACTCATTGTGTTCTACTCGCGCAAGAAGAACTACGCATAGACCTAGCTCATGATGCCACTGTTGGGGAACGTTGCAGAAAACAAAAAAAAATTCCTACTCGTTTCACCAAGATCATCTAGGGGTTCATCTAGCAATGAGTCAATGGATGCATCTACATACCTTTGTAGATGGCGCACGGAAGCGTTCGAAAGAACGGTGATGATGTAGTCGTACACGACGTGATCCAAATCACCGATGACCAAGCGCCGAACGGACGGCACCTCCGCGTTCAACACACGTACGGGACGGGAGACGTATCCTCCTTCTTGATCCAGCAAGGGGGAAGGAGAGGTTGATGAAGATCCAGCAGCACGACGGCGTGGTGGTGGATGCAGGGCGTCACAGTAGCAGGGCTTCGCCTATACTACGAGGGAGAGACGTAACGGGGGGAGAGAGGGAGGCGCCAAGGGGCTGGTGTATGAAGTCCCTCCTCTCCCCCACTATATATAGGGGTGCCAGGGGGGCGCCGGCCCTAGTAGATGATCTACTAGGGGGGGCGGCGGCCTAGGGTGGGGGGCTTGCCCCCCAAGCAAGGGGCGCCCCCCTTTAGGGTTTCCCCAAACCCTAGCCGCATGGGCCCTTGGGGGGGTGGCGCCCCAGCCCACTATGGGCTGGGTTCCCTCCCATATAGGCCAAGGCGCACCCCCTACAGCCCATGTGGGCCCTGGGGCAGGTGGCCCCACCCTGTGGGCCCACGGGACCCCTCCGGTGGTCCCGGTACAATACCGATGACCCCGAAACTTGTCCCGATGGCCGAAACAGCACTTCCTATATATAATTCTTTACCTCCGGACCATTCCGGAACTCCTCGTGACGTCCGGGATCTCATCCGGGACTCCGAACAACATTCGGGTTACTGCATATACATATCTTCACAACCCTAGCGTCACCGAACCTTAAGTGTGTAGACCCTACGGGTTCGGGAGACAGCAGACATGACCGAGACGCTCTCCGGTCAATAACCAACAGCGGGATCTGGATACCCATGTTGGCTCCCACATGCTCCACGATGATTTCATCGGATGAACCACGATGTCGAGGATTCAATCAACCCCGTACGCAATTCCCTTTGTCAATCGATATGTTACTTGCCCGAGATTCGATCGTCGGTATCCCAATACCTCGTTCAATCTCGTTACCGGCAAGTCACTTTACTCGTACCGTAATGCATGATCCCGTGACCAGACACTTGGTCACTTTGAGCTCATTATGATGATGCATTACCGAGTGGGCCCAGCGATACCTCTCCGTCATACGGAGTGACAAATCCCAGTCTTGATCCATGTCAACCCAACAGACACTTTCGGAGATACCCGTAGTCTACCTTTATAGTCACCCAGTTACGTTGTGACATTTGGTATACCCAAAGCACTCCTACGGTATCCGGGAGTTACACAATCTCATGGTCTAAGGAAAAGATACTTGACATTGGAAAACTCTAGCAAACGAACTATACGATCTTGTGCTATGTTTAGGTTTGGGTCTTGTCCATCACATCATTCTCCTAATGATGTGATCTCGTTACCAATGACATCCAATGTCCATAGTCAGGAAACCATGACTATCTTGTTGATCAACGAGCTAGTCAACTAGAGGCTTACTAGGGACATGTTGGTGTCTGTTATTCACACATGTATTACGATTTCCGGATAACACAATTATAGCATGAATAAAGACAATTATCATGAACAAGGAAATATAATAATAAAGCTTTTATTATTGCCTCTAGGGCATATTTCCAACAAACGGGCCCTGCAAAATCCATAGTACAACGGATACCATATCAACACATAGCCTTAGAGCATGTTGGGTACTCCGGCAGGTGGCCAAAAGCGGTGAGGAGCTCCTCACCCAAAATACCTCAGAGCACCTTCCCATGGGTAACAATACAGTATTAATGGTCTTCGAGACCTTCGCCTCAAATAATAGGCGTAAGCGAGCACTCCGCAGCCTTGCTGAAGTCTTCCACGTGGCAGCAATAAATCCATGGAGCGATGCGGCTATCACCTTCAATGCCAGTGACAAACCTAAATTCCGAACAGCCCGAACACCAGCCGCTTTGGTCCTCAGTCCAATTGTGGACGGCTTTCGGCTCACTAAGATGCTCATGGACGGCGGCAGCAGATTAAACCTCATTTATGAGGAAACTCTCCAAAAATGGAAATAGACAACAACCGTATTGAGCAAAGCAGTACGACCTTCCGAGGAATCATCCCTAGTCGGGAGGCACGTTGCGCTGGGAAAATCACACTTGATGTGGTATTCGGCACTCTGGAGAATTACAGGTCCGAAGAAATTACATTCCAAGTGGCCCCGTTCAGTAGTGGATACCACGCCCTTCTAGGGAGCGAGGCATTCATGATTTTTCAAGCCATACCCCATTACTGGTACATGAAGCTCAAAATGCCCGGACCCAATGGAATCATCACTCTAGTTAGTGATCCGGACATAGCACTCCGCGCTGAAGACAAAACAGCCACACTAGCCCTCGAGGCATTATCCGAAGCCCTTGTGGCGGAGGAGTTAACCATGCTGCGCTCCATGGTGGACAGGGACGACGTGATACTAGACAAAAGATCCAAGTCCACCTCCTTTAAACTAGCGGACGAAATAGTCAAATTCCAAGTCCATCCAACGGACCCCACAAAAATAGCATCCATCGGGGCACAGTTAAACCCCACTGTAGACGCCGCACTACGGGAGTTTCTACGCGACAATTGGGATATATTCGCCTGGCATCCTTCAGACATGCCAGGAATCCCACGCAGATTGGTCGAGCATAGCCTTAATATTCTAAAAGGATTCAAGCCGGTCAAGCAGACTCTTCGGCGTTTCTCTGAACCTAAGCGACAAGCCATGGGAGAGGAGCTAGCCAAGCTACTGGAGGCCGGATTTATTAAAGAAATAAACATCCGTACTGGCTATCAAACCTGGTAATGGTACCAAATAAGGTCAAATCCTCGCGCCTATGCGTCGACTTCAAAGACCTTAATAAGGCTTGCCCAAAGGATCCCTTCCCACTCCCTCGCATCGATCAAATCATCAACGCTACCGCAGTACATGAATCATTGTGCTTCCTCGATGCATACTCCGGTTACCACCAGATTAAGATGGTGGAGTCTGATCAAGCCGCAACGGCATTTATCACGCCATACGGCCCCTTCTGTTTTAACACAATGCCCTTCGGTCTCAAAAACGCTGGCGCAACATATCAGCGCATGATCTAGACATGTCTGGAAACGCAGATCGGTAAGACTGTGGAGGCATATGTAGATGATGTGGTCATTAAAACCAGACACGTCGACTCTTTAATAGACGACTTGAGGCTCACATTCACCAATCTCCGAACATACGACATTAAGCTCAATCCGAAAAATGTGTTTTCGGTGTTCCCGCCGGAAAGCTCTTGGGCTTCATCGTCTCCACTAGAGGAATTGAAGCAAATCTAGCTAAAATCCGAGCTCAGTCGCAGTTGGCTATCCCAACTTACCTCAAGCAAATCCAGAAATTAACTGGATGTGTGGCGGCTTTAAGCCGCTTTATCTCCCGATTAGGAGAAAAGGCACTTCCCCTTTATCGCCTTCTTCGGTGCACCGAACACTTCGAGTGGACGGACGCAGCCATGGCCGGACTGGAAGAAATAAAAGCCATCCTGGCCACCAACCCAATCTTGGTCGTGCCAACTGTTGGCGAACCAATGCTATTATATATAGCGGCAACTCATCAAGTTGTAAGTGCAGTGCTCGTCGTCGAACGAGAGATGGACGGACATAAATTCCCACTTCAAAAGCCGGTATATTATGTATCCACCGTCCTCACTCCATGCAAATCACGGTACCCACATTATCAAAAGATAGCATACGCGGTATTCATGGCATCCCAGAAATTACGACACTACTTTCAAGAGTGTTCAATCACGGTGGCCTCCGAAGTACCACTCAATGACATAATAAACAACCTCGATGCCACGGGCCGGATTGCCAAATGGGCCATCGAGCTCCTCCGGTTTGACATAACATACAAACCATGACGAGCCATTAAGTCGCAAGTATTGGCCGATTTCGCCGCCGAATGGACGGAAGCCGAACTCCCTACAGAGTACGGCGCATACTCCAATTGGATCATGCACTTCGACGGCTCTAAAGTGTTGGCTGGTCTGGGGGCTGGCGTCGTCCTGACGTCCCCCACCGGAGATACAGTGCAATACGTACTCCAAATACTATACACAGACTCCAATAGCGTAGCCGAATACGAGGTCCTATTACACGGTCTCCGGATGGCAGTCTCCATGGGCATCCAACACCTAGAGGTGCGTGGGGACTCGAACCTCGCAATATCCCAAATAAATGGAGACTTCGATGCCAAGGATCCGAAAATGGCGGCATATCGCAATGCCGTCCTCAAAATGTCAGCTCGGTTCGAGGGGCTTGAATTCCACCATGTGGCTTGGGAAAACAACTAGGCGGCGGACATCCTCGCCCGTATCGGTGCTAAACGCAACCCTGTCCCACCGAACATCTTCCTGGAAAGACTGTTTAAACCATCTGTGGTATAGGAATGGGACACCGGCAAAAACAGTCCGGACCTGGCCACAACCCCAGATACCGAACAATCTGACACAATCGGAGGCTCTGCCACCGAAATAACACCTTCAGCCCACGTGATAATGCCCGTCATCGCCCCATGGACAGAACCATTCCTGGCCTACCTAACTAGGCAAGAACTACCCGAGGACCAAAATGAGGCACATTGCATAGTGCGGCGATCTAAAGCCTACAAGGTCCACGAGGGAGAGCTTTATAAGAAAAGCACAACCGGAGTCCTTCAGAGGTGCATCTCCGAAGAGGAAGGGCGGAAGCTTTTGGCAGAAATCCATGCCGGACTCGGCGGCCATCACGCCGCAGCCCGGGCCCTTGTAAGCAAGGCCTTCCGTATAGGTTTTTATTGGCCGACGGCCCGAGCAGATGCACAACATCTGGTACAACATTGTGTCGGTTGCCAGCTTTTTGCAAACCAAAGCCACATGCCACCTACCGCCCTCCAAATAATCCCAATTACTTGGCCCTTTGCGGTCTGGGGGCTTGATATGGTCGGACCCCTCAAAGGGGGAACCCATAAGAAAAAATACTTACTGGTCATGGTGGATAAATTCACCAAATGGATAGAAGCCAAAACTGTCAAAACGGCTGAATCTGGACCGGTGATAAACTTCATATCCGGGGTTGTACACCGTTATGGCGTCCCCCACAGCATCATCACTGACAATGGCACGAACTTTACAGCCGACGAGGTGAAATTTTGGTGCAGCAACATGGGCATCAAGCTCGATTATGCTTCTGTCTATCATCCGCAAACTAATGGTCAAGTCGAACAAGCGAATGGTCTTATCATGAGCGGAATTAAACCCAGATTAGTGTGGTCCTTAAAGGAATCAGACACTCATTGGGTAGAGGAGCTCGACTCCGTACTATGGGGGTTGCGGACCACGCCGAATTGCACTACCAGATACACACCGTTTTTATGGTGTACAGCGCTGAGGCGGTGCTGCCTTGCGACATAATTCGTGACTCACCTCGAGTGCGCATGTACGAAGAAAGAGAGGTCGAGCTCGATCGGCAGGACAGTTCGGATGCCCTGGAGGAGGAGTGCGACGTGGCAAAAGCCCGTTCCGCATTCTATCATCAACAGGCTCGAAGGTATCAAAGTAGAGAAGTGCGGGACAAAACCTATAACGTTGGCAAACTAGTTCTACGTCTGCAGGAGAAGAAAAAGAACAAGCTCAAGCCCAAATGGGAAGGTCCCTTCATTAGCTAGGTTCTGACTGGCGGAGCATACCGTCTGTGGGACGCATTGGATAACCGACTCGAGCCAAACCCATGGAACGCAGCCAGACTCCGAAGATTCTACGCCTAGCACCGGACTCTATGTTCGTCTCCTTACCTCCATCAATTTTTTGCACATCTATTTTTTCTCTCTTTCTTTCTCTTTTTTCTCTTCAAGGCCCTAAAGGGCTAAACTTGTGTCTTGGTTACAGAATCTTGATGCGCTAACCGCGCTCAATATACTTGGGGGCTTCTTATACATAAGCTTAATCTAATTATCTTTCCAGGCTTTATGCCCCGCACATGTGTTATTCTTCCGCATGTACCTTTTTTGCCATTATATGCATCGATATGACTTAAGTTTTGGACAAGTTGGGTTGCCTGACTCTTGTATTTATGCCCTACATTCCCGTTAATTCGGCTAGGGCATAAGGGGAGCACCTCTGTGATTGTTACTGCCAGGTCAGCTGGACGTGTACCTCAGACTGGGTGAAGCCGAAAGCTAGCGTTCTTAAGGGAATATTCGGTCGGTGAATAAAAGACAACTTTCATTTAATTTACTACACGTCCCTAGATGTTTTTAGCCTGCGTCTCGCAGTTCGGACATGCACATTAGGGCATGCGTACCCAGGAAAGGAACCCTTAACGGAACTATTCTCCCTGGAAGATGTTTCTTACTATCCATGTAATATAACATAGCTAGTTGGGTACTTGTCTGTTCAAGCACTTATGACCCCTACGCCTGGTTTCCATGCATACCCCGATTTTTACATAACCGAGTGGGTATTCAGATACACTCCGGACTATCGGGTCCAGAGGTCGAAGCGAAAAGGTCCGCCATGACAAATGATTTATGATCCGGCTAGGGACATTACATATGTCACTTGAAGTACACAGTCACTAAGACTGATTAAATTCTTCCTCTATACCATCCAATAGGCTGTCTAGCCTACAATCCTGTTGGGAATACTTTGCGGCTAATTCGACTTGATCATACACTAAACTGACGGGGATCTCTTTCCCATCGGGCCCCACAGGTCCGACCTCGGCCATGTGGTTTCGGTCAGCCTTGGTATATCGTGTCTTCACCATAGCCCAGGCTTCCCTTGCACCTTGTCGGCGGGCTAATATCTTCCATAATCGGAAGCGCCACCGCGCTCCCTTGAGCTTCTCTATAAGCCCCCCCCATGCCTCCTAGCACGGACGCGGATGGCCACAAGGCTTGGGCAATACCCTGCATCACCTGCCGAACTTGTTCGTGCAGTTGTGAGAGTTCTGGTAGAAGATCACCCGAAGACTCGGGCATCTCCTCCGCGGGACGACCCGTCAGCATACCTGCAGACATAACGCTGTTAGCAGGCTTCTTCGCTGAACTCCTTTAAAAAGTTCGTTCAAGCACTTACTAAAAATGCCATGCCGAAGCCGTTTATTCTCCTTCACGGAGTCCGCAAGCTGGGCTCGAACATCCTTCAGTTCCACGCCCAGTCGGATATTGGCATCTTGGAGATCATTTTTCTCCTACCTGACTCGCTTCAGCATGCGCTCGCCAGCATTTCGCTGTCGATCATCATGTGCCGTATCCGCCTCCACGGCCTCCGGATTCACTCCGGGGCCACCTGCAACATCTATTGTTAGGTGTGCATACATGCTGCATACTACCTGGTACCCATATTCTTTGCAATATACAAAAGTGTTACCAGGGAGACCCTTTTTGGACTCCTTCAATGCGGCAACAGCGGCTTCCAGCTGGGCCTTGCACTCGTCCAGCTCTTGAGACAATTGGGAATTCTTCTCCGTAAGAACCTGCACAAATAATGATCCTTAAATCAGTTGTGTCAACTGTTTCAAGTCTCAGGGGCTACTGATACATATAATCATCAGATTTGCTTACCCATATATCCCTTACATACTGGTCCGTGGCTCTGGCTAGACCATTTTGAGCATCACGGATGTACGCGTCTCCGGAATTGAAGGCATCAAATGCCTCTGGCGAGAAACAAGCGTCACGGAGTACGGCCCAGAGACGCCTGTGATTCATGGCGCTCTCCACTTCTGAATTTGTATCGGATAGTTGTCGGTTCAATATCCAGCGTATCTCGTAGTAGGGGTCCTAAGCTAGGCGTCTTGGAGCGATGGTAACATGGACAAGGATTTTACTCAGGTTCGGGCCCTCTTGGTGGAGGTAAAACCCTACGTCCTGCTTTTGATTGTATTCATATGGGGATAGTACAGAGTACATGTGTCTACCACGAGATGGTAATGAATATGAGATTTGTCTATTGACTAGCCTGGCCTCGGTTTATATATGCACCGTAGGCCTAGGGTTTAGAGGAGTCCTTGTCTTGGGCACCAAGTCTTGTGGAGTCTTCCTTGTATGCGGTAGGGGTTGTCCGAACTGGCCCATGAGTATGCAGCCATGGGGTCCTCGGCCCAATCTACCTGATCGGGAGATGACGTGGTGAGTACGCCTAGTCCAGGACACCGTCAGTAGCCCCCTGAACCGGTCTTCAAGTTGGGGACGCTCCTCAATTCTTCCGAACTGTTCTTTGTCTTCGGTCGTCGGTCTTGAAAACTGGTTCAACAAATCTTCCCATCTTCTATCTTGAGGGTTGCTGAGCTAAATCTGAAGATCTCACACGTCGGGTATCCCAGGAGCCCTTTGAGTCTTCGGCCCTTATCAATGCCTTGTTATTTTTATGCCACACCTCGGGTTTGAAGTCATTCCCGGGCGGCAGCGTCCTCTTGCGCCCGAGCTCCAACGCCGGACTGCATTCAAGGTATCTTTTGCAGCCAAGCACCAACGTCGGACCGCTTTCCGAGCTCCAACACCGGAATGTATCCGAGCTCCAACGCCGGACTATGTCCAAACTCCAACGCCGGATTGTATCCAGGCTCCAACGCCGGACTATATTCGAGGTGTCATATCACCTTGGTTCAAAAAAGTCGAAGGATTTTAGCCGTGCTTAATGCCAGAAATGCCCTCTATGGAGCCAGCCACTCGCGCCTGAGCTTTATGCCGGACTGCTTCCAAGGTGGTGCACCACCCCGACCGCGGGCTGATTTTTGTGAATATTTTTAACTGGTGCAGTTTATTCTCTGCCGATGTATATCCAGTAGCCCTCAAGGTGTGTATCAGTCTAAAACCCGAGATGCACCTGAAGGCAAGCATAAAACCGTTGTTCCTAGTAGCCCCTGAGACTCAGGTTGATGCGCGAAATCGGCCTGAGGATCAACTCCTAGCTCGACAGCATACATAGGAATAAAAACGCAGTGTAATATGTTAGAGATAATAGTGATCGGCGAATGGGCCCCTGAGAGAGGGTCGTGAGAAGTCGCCGTGATATATTAGCTTGATGCCAGATAGGTCCAGATGGTACTTATTGTTGTCCGAAGACGCACTTTCCCATAGTTCGATCAAGCCAAACACTAAGCCCTTTGAATTTCTGCATTGAATAGGCAATGCAGTAGCCCCCGAGACACTGGTCGGGTGGCAACACCAGATCAGGGGATCGATGTGCCCCTTTAATATTTGTAAATAATGAGCGCAAAGCCCAGTAGCCCCTGAGCCTTAATGTGGGCACGGGTTGCCGAATTAAGGATCGATATCCAGAGTAAAATCATAGATTATGTGTAATGATTCTATGTATGCAAGTACTTTACATCATTATTTTGACTCCATTGCGACCGTTTATCAGTTGAAAGTGGCCCATCGTCGACCTCTAACCCTTGGTAGATACTACGCAGGGTGTTTCTGCAATAACAAAACAACCCTTAGCCGACGTCTCGGTGCCCGAAGGCGGTTGTGTTAGCGGAAACGAGGCAATCAGATATGCGGGGTTTATAACTTTCGCTTAGTCATAGGAGCTTTAAACTAGGGAAGCTAGCTATGAGCCCCCGGTTAGTGTTCGGCAACATCCGAGGTCAAGCCATAAACACTTCGGCCAATGTTATGAATGGCCCGTGTCGGTGTCAAAACCGGCGGATCTCGGGTAGGGGGTCCCGAACTGTGCGTCTAGGCCGGATGGTAACAGGAGGCAAGGAACACGATGTTTTACCCAGGTTCGGGCCCTCTTGATGGAGGTAAAACCCTACGTCCTGCTTGATTAATATTGATGATATGGGTAGTACAAGAGTAGATCTACCACGAGATCAAGGAGGCTAAACCCTAGAAGCTAGCCTATGGTATGATTGTTGTATGATGAAGTTGTCCTATGGACTAAAATCCTCCGGTTTATATAGACACCGGGGAGGATTAGGGTTACACAAAGTCGGTTACAATGGTAGGAGATCTTGAATATCCACATCGCCAAGCTTGCCTTCCACGCCAAGGAAAGTCCCATCCGGACACGGGACGAAGTCTTCAATCTTGTATCTTCGTAGTCCTGGAGTCCGGCTGAAGGTATAGTTCGGCTACCCGAACACCCCCTAATCTAGGACTCCCTCAGTAGCCCCCGAACCAGGCTTCAATGACGACGAGTCCGGCGCGCAGATTGTCTTCGGCATTGCAAGGCGGGTTCTTCTCCAAATTCCGTGTACCTGCTAAATAATGTCCGATTTTCGTAATGTAGCGCACCTTGGCTTCCACGCCCAATAATGGCCGTCTTCCACATATCAAACGAATGCGAAAAGTCGGGGTATTTTTACATTCACACACCTAGCTGCATAAACGAGCCACCTATTTAATGGGATGGGGATTCAGATCCAAACCACACCTTCTCCTCTCCGCGAGTAATCATCAGAGCGCCTCCAGCAAAGGTCCATTCCAACATGGCCAGCCGTCGCAGCTCCTCCTCTCGCCCTTCCAGTCCTAAACCTGGAGACTGGGAGTGGTGCTCCATCCCGCACAGCGAGCTAGTGTCGCTTCAGGCCAAGGGATTTCTCCCTCAGGCCTATATGGTCCCAGTCCGAGCCGGACTCGCCACCTATAATGGCGGAGAGCACCCCCAATCCCTCCAAAGGAGAGCGGGCGTGCCTCGTCCCTTATCTCATAAGAGGACTTGGATTTCCAATTCATCCATTTCTCCGCGGGCTTCTGGAGTTCTACGGCCTCCAGCTGCACAATCTCACGCCCGGCTCTATATTGCATATCGCGGGCTTCGTCGCCCTTTGCGAGCTATTCCTGGGTGTTGAGGCTCATTTCGCGCTGTGGAAGAGGTTATTCTGCCTGGTGCCCCGCTCTAAGGAGGGGTCAATGTATCAAGTGGGCGGAGCCGAAGTGTGGCGCATCGCCGGGACCGGATATCTATCCGGAACCCCAAATAAGGCGTCCGAAGACTGGTCTTCGGAATGGTTTTATATAGAGGACGTCCCGCTGCCGGATCCTGTTTGGATCGGCCTCCCTGAGTTTGACAATGCTCCCTTAAAGAAGTGCCTAAGCTGGCGGCCACGGAGCCCTCAGAGGGAAAGTGACAGGGACATCATTTACCTGATGGGCCAAATAAGATTGTTAGCCCATTCTGGACTGACCATGATCAGGGTTATGGCCGAATGCATTATGCGGGGGGTGCAGCCACTTCAGTATAGAAGCCACCCCATGTGGGACTTCAACGGGGAGGACGACGCCACCCGCTACGGCCATAAGGGGCCGGATTCGACTGCCGCTCTACTAAAGATCTTGTCCACTTTGTATAAGGGAGAAGAGGAGGAATTTCTCCGCGTCAACCCACAGGGTGGATTCTCTATGCACAATCCACCAAGCTGGGTAAGCGGCCGCATTTACTTGCCCATCCATTTTGTATTCCCACTGTTAAATATTTAGTCTAACAACTTCAACGCAGGAACTGCGCCGGGCTGTTAAGGAAATAAACAGCCCTCCTCCCCAACCCGAGGACCCAGGAAGGTCCCTCGACCCGGCCTCTCAAGAGGATCCAGACATATCTGTGGAGCTGATTGATGGAGTGTTCCATCAATTGAGCAAGGACAACGCCTTGGTGGCCATTACGGCCGATTACCCAGGGCTAATCCCGGCCTCCCAGGTAACTGAGATCGAAGTCCTAGTACCCCGAATAGGTGTCCGCCCTCTCGTGTTTGCAGTTTTCTGATTACAACCGAGCTTTGCAGGGGAGGTTTTTGAGACAGGAGGCCGAACCTGCGGCGGCAAGCCAACGAGGGGCCGCAGGGCCCCGTGGGCAAAAAAGAGGTGCAGTCCGGACCAAGGCGTCAGCGCAAAGGTATGGCGCGCCCCCTTATCCCAGGTGTTACACATGCGAGGCATATTAACACTCGCGCTCTCTTCAGGACAAAGAGACCTCGCCGGACTATACCCGGAGAGGCTGCCAACCGCGCCTCCACCAGCCAGGCTCCAAAGCCTGGTCCAGAGGCGGAGGCGAACACAAGGCGCGCACCGGATGCTCCTCCGATGGAGGATGTGGACAGGTTGTCTGCCACCAACTCTGAGGTGGAGAGTGCCATGAACCACAGGCGTCGCCGGACAACTCTTCGCGATGCTTGTTTCTCCCAAGAGGCATTAGATGCGTACCTCCGTGCCGCTCAAAATGGTCTAGCCAGAGCCACGGAGCAATATGTAAAAGACATATGGGTAAGAAAATTTTGGTAATTATATATATATACCAGTAGCCCCCGAGACTTGAAACAGTTAGAGTAACTGATTTAAGGATCATTTGTTATGCAAGTTCTTACAGAGAAGAATACCGTACTGTCCTAGGAGTTGGAAGAGTGCAAAGCCCAACTGGAGGCCGCACTAGCCGCGGTAGGGGAGCCCAAAGAGACCCCCTCTGGTAAGATACACTTTGAAATATTAGTATCTTGCGAAGTGCGGCGTGGGTGTAAATCTGACAAATCATATTGCAGATGGAGCCGGACTGGATCTGGAGAGGCAACAACTCTTACGCCGGCTAAAGGCCGGTGAGAGTATGCTGACAAGGGTGAGGCGGGAGAAGAATGATCTTCAGGACGCCAACACCAAGCTGGATGTTGAACTTAAAGATGTTCGTGGCCAGCTTTCGGACTCCACTAAGGAGAATCAGCGGCTTCGACGCGGCATATTTAGTAAGTGCTTAAGCGAATCTTTGAAAGAAAAGAGTTCGGCGAGGAAGTCGACTAACAGAGTAATGTCTATAGGTATGCTAACGGGTCGTCCTGCAGAGGAGATGCCCGGTTCTACGGGTGACCTTCTTCCCTAGCTCTCGCAACTGCACGAGTGAGTTCGGTAGGCGATGCGAGGCATTGTCCAAGCCTTATGGCCTTCCCACTCCATGCCCGAGGGCCTTAGAGAGCTTTCGGAGAAGCTTAAGGGAGCTCGGCGGCGCTTCCGGTTGTGGAAGATATCGGCCTGCCGACAAGGCGCTAGGGAGGCCTGGGCCATGGTGAAGACGCAGTACACGAAGTCTGACCCAAACCACATGGCCGAGGTCGGACCTGTGGGGCCTGACGGGAAGGAGATCCCTGTAAGCTTAGTGTACGGCCAAGTAGAATTGGCCGCAAAGTATTCCTAGCAGGACTGTAAGTTAGACAGCCTATTAGATGGTATTGAAGAGGAATACAATCAGTCAGAGTGACTATGTAATTTTAATTGACATGTGTAATACCTTCTAGCCGGATTGTAGATCATTTGTCGTTGCCGACCTTTTCGCTTCAACCTCAGGACCTGACGGTCTGGAGTGTGTCCGAATACCCTACCAGTTATGTAAGAACCGGGGTATGCATGGAGACCAGGCGTAGGGGTCATTAGTGCTTTATCAGACAAGTGCCCAACTAGTTATGTTATATTACATGGTTAGTAAGAAACATCTTCCAGAGAGAATAGTTCTGTTAGGGGTTCCTTCCTCTGGGAGGCATGCCCTAAAGTACATGTCCGGACTGCAAACGCAGGAAAATCATCTGGGGGCATATATATAAATAAGTAAAAAAGGTCATCTTTTAGTTCACCGACCGAATATTCCCTTAAGAACGCTAGCTTTCGGCTTCACCCAGTCTGAGGTACACATCCGGCTGATCCGGCAGTGACAATCGCAGAGGTGCTCCCTTTACCACCTAGCCGAACAATCGGGAACGTAGGGGTAAGCACAGGAGCCAGGAAACCCAGCTTGGCCAAAACTTAAGTCATATCGATGCATATAATGGTGAAGAAAAGGTACATGCGGAAGTTTGACACATGTGGTGGGCGTGAAGCCCGAGTAAATAAGCTTCTGTTAAAGAAGCCCCCAGGTTTAATGAGCGCAAGTAGCACGTCACTTGAGGAGCCTTTAAGGGCTATAAAAGAAAAGAGGGGAAGGAGAGAAATGTAAGACAGAAAATGTAAAAAATGGACAGAGGAAGGAGACAAACACAGAGTCCGGCGCTAGGCATAGAATCTTCGGAGACGGGCTGCGTTCCATGGGTTCGGCTCGAGTCGGTTATCCGACGCATCTCGCAGGCGGTATGCTCCACCAGTCAGGACTTGGTCGATTATGAAGGGACCTTCCCACTTGGGCTTCACCTTGTCCTTTTTCTTGTCTGGCAGGCGTAGAACTAATTCGCCAACATTGTAGTTTTTGGCCCGCACTTCTCTGCTTTGATATCTTCGAGCCTGCTGTTGATAGAATGCGGAACGGGCTTTTGCCACGTCGCGCTCCTCCTCTAAGGCGTCCAAACTGTCCTGCCGATCGAGCTCGGCTTCCCTTTCTTCATACATGCGCACTCGAGGTGAGTCATGAATTATGTCGCAGGGCAAGACTGCCTCTGCGCCGTACACCATAAAAATGGTGTGTATCCGGTGGTGCGATTCGGCGTGGTCCGCACCCCAGAGTACGGAGTCGAGCTCCTCTACCCAGTGCGTGTTAGATTCCTTGAGGGACCGCACTAATCTGGGTTTGATGCCGCTCATGATGAGACCATTTGCACGTTCGACCTGACCGTTAGTTTGTGGGTGATAGACGGAAGCGTAATCGAGCTTGATGCCCATGTTTTTGCACCAGAGTTTTACCTCATCGGCCGTAAAGTTCGTGCCGTTATCGGTGATGATGCTGTGGGGGATGCCATAACGGTGTACGACCCCGGATATAAAGTCTATCACAGGTCCGGATTCGGCCGTCTTAACAGGCTTGGCTTCTATCCATTTGGTGAACTTATCCACCATGACCAGTAAGTATTTTTTCTTGTGGGTTCCGCATTTAAGGGGTCCCACCATGTCAAGCCCCCAGACCGCGAAAGTCCAAGTGATGGGGATAGTTTGGAGGGCGGTGGGTGGCATATGGCTTTCGTTTGCAAAAAGCTGGCAACCGACGCATTTTTGGACCAAGTCCTGAGCATCCGCCCGGGCCGTTGGCCAATAAAAGCCTGTACGGAAAGCCTTGATTACAAGGGACCGGGCTGCGGCGTGATGGCCACCGAGTCCGGCATGAATTTCAGCCAGCAGGTTCCGCCCTTCCTCTTCGGAGATGCACCTTTGAAGGACTCCGGTAGTGCTTTTCTTATAAAGTTCTCCCTCATGGACTTTATAGGCTTTAGATCGCCGCACTATACAGCGTGCCTCGTTTTGGTCCTCTGGGAGTTCCTGCCTAGTAAGGTAGGCTAGGAATGGTTCTGTCCACGGGGCGATAACGGCCATTAGTACGTGGGCTGAGGTTGTGATTTCATTGGCAGAGCCTCCGATTGTGTCAGATTGTTCGACGTCGGACAGTGCGGTTGGGTCTGGGCTAATATTGTCATGTTCCCCTTCCCATACTACGGATGGCTTGAACTGCCTTTCCAGGAAGATGTTGGGGGGGACCACATCGCGTTTTGCGCCGATGCGTGCCAGGACGTCTGCCGCCTGATTGTTTTCTCGGGCTATATGGTGAAATTCGAGCCCCTCAAACCGAGCTGACATTTTGAGGACGGCGTTGCGGTAAGCTGCCATTTTTGGATCCTTGGCATCGAAGTCTCCATTTATTTGGGATATCGCGAGGTTCGAATCCCCGCGCACCTCTAGGCGTTGAATGCCCATGGATACTGCCATCCGGAGACCATGTAAAAGGGCCTCATATTCGGCTGCATTGTTGGAGTTCGTGTACATAATCTGGAGTACATATTGAACTGTGTCTCATGTGGGGGACGTCAAAATGACGCCGGCCCCTAGTCCGGCCAACATTTTGGAACCGTCGAAGTGCATGATCTAGTTTGAATATGTGTCGTACTCTTTAGGGAGTTCGGCCTCCGTCCATTCTGCGACGAAGTCAGCCAAAACTTGCGACTTGATAGCTCGCCGTGGCCTATAAGTTATGTCGAACGGGAGGAGCTCGATGGCCCATTTTGCAATCCGGCCCGTTGCGTCACAGTTGTTTATAATATCGTTGAGTGGTACTTCCGATGCTACTATGATTGAACACTCTTGAAAGTAGTGTCATAGCTTCCGGGATGCCATGAATACCGCATATGCAATCTTTTGATAATGTGGGTACCGTGATTTGCATGGGGTGAGGACAGTGGACACATAGTAAACCAGATTTTGAAGGGGGGATTTGTGTCCGTCCGTTTCCCGCTCGACGACGAGTACTGCGCTGACAACTTGATGGGTTGCTCCAATGTACAATAGCATTGGTTCACCGATGTTTGGCGCGGCCAGGACAGGGTTTCTTGCCAATACAGCTTTTATTTCCTCGAGTCCGGCCATGGCGGCATCCGTCCACTCGAAGTGTTCGGTGCACCGAAGGAGGCGATAGAGGGGTAGCGCCTTTTCTCCCAAACGGGAGATAAAGCGGCTTAGAGCCCCCACGCATCCGGTTAATTTTTGTATTTGTTTGTGGTCCTTTAGGATATCCAATTGTGACAAAGCTCGGATCTTGGCTGGATTTGCTTCGATTCCACTACCGGATACAATGAAGCCCAAGAGCTTTCCGGCTGGAACGCCGAAAACGCATTTTTCCGGATTTAGCTTGATGTCATATGCTCGGAGGTTGTCAAATGTAAGCCTCAAGTCGTCTACTAGAGATTCGACATGTCTTGTTTTTACGACCACATCATCCACGTATGCCTCTACTGTTTTGCCGATCTGGTTTGCCAGACATGTATGAATCATGCGCTGATATGTTGCGCCGGCGTTTTTGAGCCCGAAAGGCATTGTGTTGAAGAAAAATGGGCCGTGTGGGGTGATGAATGCCGTTGCGGCTTGGTCTGACTCGGCCATCTTGATTTGATGGTAACCGGAGTATGCGTCGAGGAAGCACAACGAATCGTGTCCTGCAGTGGTGTCGATAATTTGATCGATGCGGGGGAGGGGGAAGGGATCCTTTGGGCAAGCCTTGTTAAGGTCTTTGAAGTCAACGCACAGGCGCCAGGATTTGTCCTTCTTTGGTACCATCACCAAGTTTGCTAGCCAGTCCGGATGTTTTATATCTCTGATGAATCCGGCCTCCGATAGTTTGGCTAGCTCCTCTCCCATTGCCTGTCTCTTGGGCTCAGAAAAACGCCGAAGGGCTTGTTTGATAGATTTGAATCCTTTTAGGATATTTAAGCTGTGTTCGGCCAGCCTGCGTGGGATTCCTGGCATGTCTGAAGGGTGCCAGGCAAAAATGTCCCAGTTCTCCCATAGGAATTCTCGCAGTGCGTCGTCTACATCAGGGTTTAATCGTGCCCTGATGGAAGCTGTTTTATTGGGGTCCATTGGATGGACCTGGAATTTGACTATTTCATCCGCTGGTTTAAAGGAGGTGGACTTGGATCTTTTGTCGAGTATCACATCGTCCCTATTTACCGTGGAGCGTAGCGTAGTCAGTTCCTCAGCTGCTAGGGCTTCGGACAGTGCCTCAAGGGCCAATGCGACTGTCTTGTTTTCGGCGCGGAGTGCTATGTCCGGATCACTAGCGAGAGTGCTGATTCTGTTCGGCCCGGGCATCTTGAGCTTCATGTACCCGTAATGCGGTATTGCTTGGAAGATTGTAAATGCTTCCCGCCCCAGCAGAGCGTGGTATCCGCTACTGAACGGGGCCACTTGGAATGTGACCTCTTCGGACATATAATTATCCGGCGTGCCGAACACCACATCTAGTGTGATTTTTCCTACACAGCGCGCTTCTTGACTAGGGATTATTCCTCTAAAGGTTGTGCTGCTTCGCTCAATGCGGTTCCAGTCTATTTCCATTTTTTGAAGGGTTTCCTCATAAATGAGGTTCAATCCGCTGCCTCCGTCCATGAGTACCTTGGTGAGGCGAAAGCCGTCCACTATAGGACTGAGTACCAATGCAGCTGGTGCTCGAGCTGTTCGGAATTTAGGTTCATCGCTGGCATTAAAAGTAATAGCTGTGTCACTCCATGGGTTTATTGTTGCTACTTGATAGACTTCGGCGAGGCTGCGGAGTGTTCTTTTTCGCATATTATTTGATGCGAAAGTCTCGAATACTGTTAAGACTGTACTGGAGTCCCTGAGGTGGCTTTCTGCGGCCTCCGGAATTAGGAGATCTTCGCCCCTTTTGGCCACCTGCCAGAGTATCCAACATGCTCTAAGGCTATGAGTTGGTGTGGCGTCCTCTGTACTATGAATTTTACAGGGTCCATTAAGCCATCCCTCCAGTACGGTTCCATGCCCTGTAGAGGGTTTTGGTTTTTTGGTTTTTAACCCGGGTGTCTGATGATGATGCACCCTTTTATTTCGGACGAGGTTTCTATTCAGGGCCGGATTGTCCCAAAATTTAGTTTCGGTTTTCCGGGCGCTTTCCATCGCACAGTACTTTTGTACTATGGACGCCAAGTCAGCGAAGCGTGTAAGATCACGACGACCTATGGCGTTGAGGATTCCCTTGTTCATGCAACTATTGCAAAAGATTGAGATTGTGTCTTCCTCGCGGCAGTCCTTTATCCTGTTCATAACCAGGAGGAACCTTGCCCAGTAATGATGTATTGTTTCTTCGGGCTTTTGCCTGATTTGGGATAGATCGCTCATGTTCGGGTGGGTGGGTGGAATTAAATCCGGAACTTCACCCAATCTAGGACTCAGAGGACAAGGAGTTTCCGAACTCTGAAGTTTGGATTCTTGGATGTTGTCCAGTGAATCTAGCCCGTTGCCTGATTCTAAGTTCAGGTCTTGAGTTACATCCTCCCCTCCTCGGGTATCCGGCTTGGAGGGATCGGGAATACTGACGTAGCTAGTCCTTAACATAGATGAAGAGTCGCCGCACTGTGCCTCTACCACGGCAACGTGATGGGTGACTTGGGGAGAATTAATTTCTCTTAGATCCGGTTTAAGCCCAACCTGGTCATAATCCGTAGTGACCCCCAAGGCGGCGATGCGATCCAAGAGCTCATTTACGGAAGAGAGCTCCATTGGATCAAACTGCTCGACAAGCTCTGAGCTGATGTGAAGATTGCTTTTGATGGCCCGAGAGGTCACCGTCGGCGCAACGGCCAAACAGGCGGTCATGAGAAAACCGCCTAGCCGGAGAGTTTGGCCGATAGCCAAGGCTCCCTTAGTAATGGCGCCGTCTTTAAAGACGGGAAGAGGCATCCTTCCTGATTGCGACGGCACGGAGGAACTCTCAATGAAAGCACCAATGTCGGTGTCAAAACCGGCGGATCTCGGGTAGGGGGTCCCGAACTGTGCGTCTAGGCCGGATGGTAACAGGAGGCAAGGAACACGATGTTTTACCCAGGTTCGGGCCCTGTTGATGGAGGTAAAACCCTACGTCCTGCTTGATTAATATTGATGATATGGGTAGTACAAGAGATCTACCACGAGATCAAGGAGGCTAAACCCTAGAAGCCAGCCTATGGTATGATTGTTGTATGATGAAGTTGTCCTACGGACTAAAATCCTCCGGTTTATATAGACACCGGGGAGGATTGGGGTTACAAGTCAGTTACAATGGTAGGAGATCTTGAATATCCGCATCGCCAAGCTTGCCTTCCACGCCAAGGAAAGTCCCATCCGGACACGGGACGAAGTCTTCAATCTTGTATCTTCATAGTCCTGGAGTCCGGCTGAAGGTATAGTCCGGCTACCCGAACACCCCCTAATCCAGGACTCCCTCAGCCCGTCATTTAACATAGTCATCGGATCGCTGACCAGTTTACGCCTATTGTGACAGTCAGTTTTCGGCTTTCTCCACTGAGGTGCTTAACCATGCGAGCTGGAAGCACAATCGCAATGGTTCTCCCTTTGCACACCTAGCCGAACAAAGCGGAACGTAGGATGCAAGCATAGGAGCCGAGCAACTCAACTATTGACCGAAGACACAATTCGAAACCGATGCATACATGGCAATATCCGAGAGTATTTTTGCCGAATCTCTAAAGGTGTCCGGCGTTGCACTATGAGACTGATGCTGGAAACACACAAATAGTTTAAAAGTGCCATAGGCTTGGAAAACCAAAAAACGTCAGTGAAAACCTGACGTCCGAATAAGATCAAGTATTCGGTGCCAATCTGAAAATTGGACTTTAGAAAAAAAAAAGTGATTCTGTCGTGCTTTAACATGACACATCCTATCTCAAGACTTCAAGCGGGTCAGCCTACGGCTTCAACCTCCTATCCCGAAGGCGGAGTACTTCTCATTAGACCAGTTTAGCAAACTAAACTCTAGTGGCTTTGAGAGAGAAATTAGGCTCCCCAGCTAGTGACCGCACACTCGTGTCGAAAAAAGGAGTGATAAATAATAATAATTAAAAAAACTTTGCAACGACTAAGAAGAAGAACACTTATTATAAAACGGCTCATATAAATTTAAGAGCCCCCATGTGACTTGGGTAAAAGAATTTTATGTATAATGATTCTACGTACCGAAGTACTTATATCATATATGTGTTCACCTGAACTTTAAACGCGTCTTAACCGGCCGTCGGCTTCTCCCTCTTCGGTCAAGGGCCGAAAAGTGTTATGTACTCCACCTGTCGAGAATATCGATGGTGTTTCTGATAACCAGGCAATCAGGCCATAAGGCTGTAACAGACAAAGCGCGCTCAGGGAACTTATGCTATATTACTGACGAAGTGTAAGAAGCATCTTCGAAGAAAATAGTACCCCCACCGATACCTTTCTTCGGTTGCTCATTGCTAATATGAGACTTGTGCAATAGATTTTTTGTACTCATGAGTTCCGTTGTGTGCCGACCATAATTGAAAACAATAAGAGCGCTAGCTTTCGGCTTCACCCAGTCTGAGGTCCGGCTCGGATGACCCGATCGTGACAATCGCAAAGGTGCTCCCTTTACTCCCTAGCCGAACAATCGGGAACGTAGGGGCAAACACAGGA
The DNA here is from genome assembly GCF_003073215.2 of Triticum urartu. NCBI lineage: Eukaryota > Viridiplantae > Streptophyta > Magnoliopsida > Poales > Poaceae > Triticum > Triticum urartu. Next base: position 644,012,470 of record NC_053023.1, on the reverse strand, counting down.
GCGAGGCAACCCATCTTGCAAATCTCTTAAGTCAACATGGTGCATATTGTGGCGTAATACACGAATAAGGAACGAAGCCGTACAAGTGTAATCATTTGCAAGAGGAAAGGCTTCATAAAGGAATCCCCCAAGTAAACGGGGTATTTGAATTTGTGTGTCACAAACAAAGTTTTGACAAGTTTCTCACAAACAACTTTGTGCCAAAAAAGTATAATGCTTGGTCGAACTGAACAAGATTTAAAACTGAAAGTTTTTGAGCATGAAAGCGACTTAGCTGGTTAATGTGCTCGATGTTGATGATGCAAGCCGAGATTGCGGCGGTACAAGGTCCCAGCCCCCGAGCCGGTTCCGAGATGGTAGAGCGAGGAGTTCGGCATTCCGAAGTGGTGACATAGCACGGTCGATGTGGCGAGGTGAAGCCCCTAGTCCGGCCGAGGCATGATGATGACGTCGGCACGCCGAGGTGAAAGCGTGTCGCAGCCGAAGTCGTTAACACAGGGATGCGCACTGAGGCGACGCCACAACTTGATCGATGCAGGCCGGACGGCGACGTTGGCCCACAGAGTTGACCGCGTGACGTAGTCGAAGTTGATTACATGAAATAAATTATTGGATGAGATGCGGCCTGGCGGGAGGACGATGTTGGCACGCCCTGATGAAGGCACGCTGAACCCGGGCGACATCGGATCCATAACGAGCCACAGTGCGTTATCATCAGATAAAATAGTGCACGGATGCCGCAGTCCAGATCCCGATTGAAATCTACGAACACAATTAAAAAAACTGGCAGAAAAAATTCTTGACGAACTCAACTGATGATTGATATGTCTAATTGAAAAGATAGCACCTGATTTCAAAAGTAGCTATAGGAGCAAAAGAAATCTGCACCGAAGTGTTGTAGAGAGCTTCATGTGAGATAGTAGCTTGACGGATTAGTACGATGCATCAATCAAACCTCGATTGATGTGCCCCAACTAGTAATACTAGTTGATTGCTTCATGGGAAAGCACATGAAAAAGGATCAGTGGCCAGAAGCATAAACAACCTCAGCTAGATTAAATAATAAAGAAAAGGGCCAAATCTCCCTGCGGCCGCCGCCCAGCCGAGCTTGTGTGCTGTTGAACCCAAGCAATACTACTCCATGCAACGTGGCTCCTCGGCTTGAGCGCCATTTGATGACTCCTCGGCTGCGGCACATGGGAGTCGCAGGGGAGGTCGGGCTTCGCATACGGCCAGTCGTCGGACACCTTTTTGCTGAGCTTGATCGAACTGCGATAGGTAGCCCACGGCAACACCCGCAATCTTACAAAAAAGATAGTTTACTTTGAATAGATCTAACTGAAAAAATATCACCTGATCATCCCACTGATCCACGGCGACCACCCAGCAGGCTCTCAATGAAAGCACCAATGTCGGTTCAATATCTGGCGTATCTCGTAGTAGGGGTCCTAAGCTAGGCGTCTTGGAGCGATGGTAACATGGACACGGATTTTACCCAGGTTCGGGCCCTCTTGATGGAGGTAAAACCCTATGGGGATAGTATAGAGTACATGTGTCTACCACGAGATGGTAATGAATATGAGATATTGTCTATTGACTAGTCTGGCCTCGGTTTATATATGCACCGTAGGCCTAGGGTTTAGAGGAGTCCTTGTCTTGGGCGCCAAGTCTTGTGTGGTCTTCCTTGTATGCGGCAGGGGTTGTCCGAACTGGCCCATGAGTATGCGGCCATGGGGTTCTCGGCCCAATCTAACTGATCGGGAGATGACCTGGTGAGTACCCCCTAGTCCAGGACACCGTAATAGTACATCCGCATCCTATGTAGGAGGAGCATCCGGCATCCGCCCCATGTTGGCTTCCACCTCTATGTTCGGCCCTGGAGCCCGACTGGTGGAGGCATGATCGGCAGCCTCTCCGGATATAGTTCGGCAAGCGTTTTTTCTATTAAAGAAACATGGACGTCATTACATTTTGAGAAATACGACAACCACGGAGCGAGGTTTCGTGTCATACCTCTACGTCGGCGTCTCTGTCCTAACCGCCTTCCTTTTTGGCCTACCCGGCTTCGGTGCCTCTTGTTGGCGAGTTGCTGCGGGTTCGGCATGGCGTCCCGAATGCCTTCCCTGTAAAACACCATATGTGTACGGTAGGTGAAGTGTCTAAAAGGGGATCCTATTTTTGGAGTTGGGATTTTGGTTTTTCATACGTGCGACATAGGGAGCAGTCCGGGATAGTCGGCCGTTATGGCCACCATGGCGTCATCGCAGCTCAATTGATAGAATTGCTTGTCTATCAGCTCCATGAATATGTCTAGATCCTCTTCGAGTCCAGGACCGAGGGCCCAGCCAGGGTCCTCTGGTTGTGGAGATGGGCTGTTGACCTCCCTTACAGCTTTTCGCAGTTCCTGCCGTGAAATGGCAAGGTTAGTACCTACGATGAAGAATGCGGGAAGAATGGGAGTAAAGAGGTATAACTCATCCAGCTTGGAGGGTTGTACATGGAGAATCCATCCCGTGGCTTGATACGGATGAGCTCCTCTTCCTCTCCCTTGAACAACTCAGACAGAATTTTTGCTAAAGCAGCAGCGGTGTCCGGTCCCTTACGCCCGCAATGGGTGGCATCATCTTCCCCGTTAAAACACCACAGGGGGTGCCCTCATATTGAAGTGGCTGCACTCCCCGCATTATGCATATTGACATAACCTCGATTATTGTCAAACCTGATTGAGCCAGCGCTTTAATCCGGTTCATCAGTTAAAGGACTTCTCCGTTGTCTTCCTCCTGGGGGCTCCGTGGGCGCCAGCTTCGGCGTTTCTTTAGAGGAGCATTGTTGAATTCAGGAAGATCCCGCCGAACAGGGTCTGGAAGGGGGACGTCCTCCATATAAAACCACTCCGAAGGCCAGTCTTCGGACATCTTCTTCGGAGTGACGGATAGGTATCCGGTCTCGCCGATGCGCCATATTTCAGCTCCGCCCACCTGATAAAGTGACCCCTTATGTGTGCGGGGCACAAGGCAAAATAACCTCTTCCATAGCTCGAAATGAGCCTCGCATCCCAAAAATAGCTCATAAAGGGCAACATAACCGGCTATGTGTAGTATGGAAGCAGGGGTGAAATTATGTAGTTAGAGGCCGTAGAACTCCAGGAGCCCGCGGAGGAATGGATGAATTGGAAATCCGAGTCCCCTTAGTAAGTAAGGGATGAGGCATACCCGCTCCCCCTTAGAGGGGCTGGGGAAGCTCTCCGCTTGCTCCCCACCATTATAAGTGGCGAGCCCGGCTCGGACGGGGGCCATATACTCTGGAGGGAGAAATCCCCGAGTCTGCAGCTCTACTAATCGATTGTGCGGCACGGAACACCTCTCCCAATCACCGGGCTTAGCGCTACAGGGGCGGGAGGAGGAGCTGCGGTGGTCGGCCATGTTGGAATGGATTTTTTCCGAGCGCGCTCCGATGGATTCTCGCCATGGGAGGATGGTGTGGATTGGATCTAAGAATCCCCATCCCTTTAATAGACAATTTATTTACTTGGCTAGGGGGCGGATGTAAAAATGCCCTGGCTCCTCGCATTCGCTCGACGCGTGGAAGATGGCCCTTATTGGGCACAGAAGCCAAGAAGTCCAACATTTATGGGAGCCGGACACTACTTAACAGATATTCAAGATTTGAGAAGAACCCGCCTTGCAATGCCGAAGACAATACTGCGTGCCGGACTCATCATCATTGAAGCCTGGTTCAGGGGCTACTGAGGGAGTCCTGGATTAGGGGGTCTCCGGACAGCCGGACTATATCCTTTGGTCGGACTGTTGGACTATGAAGATACAAGATTGAAGACTTCGTCTCGTGTCCGGATGGGACTCTCCTTAGCGTGGAAGGCAAGCTAGGCAATATGAATATGTATATCTCCTCCTTTGTAACCGACCTTGTGTAACCCTAGCCCCCTCCGGTGTCTATATAAACCGGAGGGTTTTCGTCCGTAGGAAAACATACAATCATACCATAGGCTAGCTTCTAGGGTTTAGCCTCTTTGATCTCGTGGTAGATCAACTCTTGTAATACTCATATCATCAAGAACAATCAAGCAGGACATAGGGTATTACCTCCATCAAGTGGGCCCGAACCTGGGTAAACATCGTGTCCCCTGCCTCCTGTTACCATCTGCCTTAGACGCACAGTTCGGGACCCCCTACCCGAGATCCGCCGGTTTTGACACCGACAAGGAGGGCATTGGGAAGTAATAAGTAAATGATGGGTTGCTAGAGTGACAGAAGCTTAAACCCTAGTTTATGCGTTGCTTCGTAAGGGGCTGATTTGGATCCATATGTTTCATGCTATGGTTAGGTTTACCTTAATACTTCTGTTGTAGTTGCGGATGCTTTCAACAGGGGTTAATCATAAGTGGGATGCTTATCCAAGTAAGGGCAGTACCCAAGCACTGGTCCACCCACATATCAAATTATCAAAGTACCGAACGCGAATCATATGAGCGTGATGAAAACTAGCTTGACGATAATTCCCATGTGTCCTCGGGAGCGCTTTCCTTCATATGAGAGTTTGTCCAAGCTTTTCCTTTGCTACAAAAAGGATTGGGCCATCTTGCTGCACCTTATTTACCTTTATTACTTGCTACCCGTTACAAATTACCTTATCACAAAACTATCTGTTACCGATAATTTCAGTGCTTGCAGAGAATACCTTATTGAAAAGGCTACGATAGATCCCCTACACTTGTGGGTCATCAGCTGTTTTGGAGGGGTGTTGGGCTGCAAAGAGAGAGGGGGTTTTCGGGTAACGCAGTTAACCGTTGGGGCATCAAATGACCTCCAAATGGAACGAAATTTGACAGGCGGCCTACCGGTGATGTACCAAGGCCACTCGACAAATCTCGTCCCATTCCGAGAACATTTTTCTCCCGCTCATGAAACGAGATCTGAGGGGTGCAACGGGTGCATGTGTGAGTGTCGGATTCCGAAACGGACAACGGGGAATATGACCGGATGCATGAGACAAACATGAATGCAAATGAGATGCACATGACGACATGAGATGAAATGCATGACATGAACAAAATGCAAAACGAGGACAGAACCCAACCACGGAGGATATAAAATATCACATAGCCGGGAATGGCAAGAGTTGGAGTTACATAACGTCGTCTCGATTCAACCGAACAAGCACCGAATGTACGGCACCTCCGAGTTCTGCACATGTTCAGCTCGATGACGTCCCTCGAACTCTTGATCCAGCAAAGTGTCGAGTGAGAGTTTCATCAGCACGATGGTGTGGTGACGGTGATGGTGATGTGATCCGTGCAGGGCTTCTCCTAAGCACTACGACAATATGACCGGAGGAGTAAACGGTAGAGGGGGGCACCGCACAGGGCTAAGAAACAATTGATGTGCCTCTAGGAGGGGGGAAATCGTCGCCATCGTCATCACCAATGATCCTCTCATCGAGAGGGGATCATTCTCCATCAACATCTTCACCAGCACCATCTCCTCTCAAACCCTAGTTCATCTCTTCTATTCAAGCTTGGTCCCAAAACCTCAGATTGGTAACTGGGGGTTGCTAGTAGTGTTGATTACTCCTTGTAGTTGATGCTAGTTGGTTTATCCGGTGGAAGATTATAATTTCAGATCCTTAATGATAATTAATACTCCTCTGATTATGATTATGAATATGTTTGTGAGTAGTTATGTTTGTTCCTGAGGACATGGGAGAAGTCTTGTTATAAGTAATCATGTGAATTTGGTATTCATTCGATATTTTGATGAGATGTATGTTGTCTCTCCTCTAGTGGTGTTATGTGAACGTCGATTACATGAAAGTTCACTATTATTGGCCTAGGGGGAGGCATTGTAAAGTAATAAGTATATGATGAGTTGCTGGAGTGACCGAAACTTAAACCCTAGTTTATGCGTTGCTTCGTAAGGGGCTGATTTGGATCCATATGTTTCATTCTATGCTTAGGTTTATCTTAATTCTTCTTTCGTAGTTGCGGATGCTTGCGAGTGGGGTTAATCATAATTGGGAGGCTTGTCCAAGGAAGGGCAGTGCCCAAGCACCGGTCCACCCACATATCAAATTATCAAAGTAACGAACGTGAATCATATGAGCATGATGAAAACTAGCTTGACAACAATTCACATGTGTCCTCAGGAGCGCTTTGCATTATATAAGAGTTTGTGCAGGCTTGTCCTTTTCTACAAAAAGGATTGGGCCACCTTGTTGCACTTTAGTTACTTCATTTACTTGTCACCCGTTATGATTTATCTTATCACAAAACTATTTGTTACTGATATTTCAGTGCTTGCAGAGAATATCTTGCTGAAAACCACTTGTCATTTCCTTCTGCTCCTCGTTGGGTTCAACACTCTTACTTATCAAAAGGACTATGATAGATCCCCTATACTTGTGGGTCATCACTCTGTACCATAGTGTCCTGGTAGCTTGCAAATGATGCATCTAAGTGGTGAAAGAACATGCGGTGCCCCCATCTTTGGTTTTGGTAATTGATGACAATCTCTATGGACTAATGGTTTCCTTGAGTTATATTTGAAGGTTTTGTCCATAGGATTTTCTTGGAGTACATGTGTTGGTTTCAAGGAGAGTTTGTGTCGACCAAGGTGCTATTCAAGGAATTATCCAAAGATTGGTCATGTGAGTGTTGAGCTTATTGCAAGCATGTCTTGAAGAAGAAGATTGTGTGATCATTCATGTCTACCTTCAAGTCATCATCCAAATGAAGAGAATTGGAAAGATTCAAGTTGATCAAGATTAAGTCAAGAATGAATCAAGTTGATCAACACACAAAGCATACAAGATGTACTGAGGGATCAAGTGATCCCATGGTATGGTAAGCATTTTCCATTACGCTTTGTTTGCTAACCCATGGTTTTCGTGAGAGTTCTTTGTGGGGTTAGGTGGCGATGTGCAAGTTCAAGTGGAGCATCATGAAGAGATCAAATGCTTGAAGCTTGCCGTCCATTACGGTAAAAATGGATTTATGAAGATATGTCGAAGAGTGGCTCACCCATAGTGGAGTATGGGGGAGCAATCAACTAGTCTTCATCGAGCCAACACAATCAAGAAAGGTGGTCCAACTTGAGGAAGTCAAGATCGTCATCATCTAGCTCAAGTGGACTATGTGAAAGACAAAGGTTTGCCCTTGTTAGGTTTTCTATTTTACCGGTCTCATAGTGGTAGTTGGGAGACCGGGTTATAGGATCGATTGCCGTACTATCAAGGGGGGCTCTCGATGAGTAGCTTGATCGTATCGTTCATTGAGAGCTCAAACCATTGCATCCTTGCATCATCTTTCTTGGTTCTTGTTTGGTTCTCTTTGAGAGTTTTGGAGCTTATGGTCATCTTGATGACAAGCTCGAGTTCATCGAAAATGGAGTTCACTTGCATCTTCTATGATGTTTTCGATGTTGGAGGTTATGCCCGTTCTTCTCTGTTGGAGGTTTCACTCCTATCGTTGTTTTGATGCTACTCGTCATCTTGTTTCCAACAAGCTTGAGTTTGCTCAATTCGGAGCTCATATGCAGAAGTTATGGCAGTTCTTGTTTTCTTGGAAGTGGCTTTTGTCTGGTCCCAGCGGTAGTACCACGAGCCCAAGCGGTAGTACCGCTTGGAGCTCTCAGTCGTAGTACCACTGCAGTACCGCTCTACTACTGCCTCGATTTTGGGTCCTGCCTTTTCGTGTCGGGTTTAGCAGTAGTTGCACGGCAGTAAGGCACGGTAGTTCCGCCTATAAGCGGTAGTACCGCTCCGATCGGGCGGTAGTACCGCTACTGCACTACTGCCGCCGTACTCTGTTCTGCCCTGCCTATTTTGGTCCCGTGTTCTGCCCCTCTAGCTGTAGTACCACTGGGCTGAGCGGTAGTACCACTTATATGTGGTACTACCGCCCCAAGAGGTTCATGTTTTGTTGATCCATTTCCCTGCTTCTTCCGCCGGAGCGGTAGTACCGCTCTTGGAGCGGTAGTACCGCTCGTGTGCGGGCTGAGCACATAACGGTTGGATTCGGGAGGCCCTATAAAAGGGGGTCTTCGTCCCCAATGAACCTTATCCTTTGAGCTCGTGTTCTTCCCCCATTGTTGACCTTCTTCGAGCTTGCTTACTCTCAATCCCTCCATGGATTCTTGCTAGTCTTTGAGGGAAAAGAGAGAGGAGATCTAGATCCACATTTCCACCAATCACATTCTCCTCTATGTGAGGGGAACCCCTTGGATCTAGATCTTGGTGTTCTTGGTGTTCTCCTTCTTGTTCTTCCTCTCATTTTCCTCCCTAGCATTCGTTGCTTCGGTGGGATTTGAGAGAGAAGGACTTGGGCACTCCGTGTGCCCTTGCCATTGCATTTGGTGCATTGGTTTGAGTTCTCCACGGTGATACGTGGAAGTTACAAGTTGAGAAGCTTATTACTCTTGGGTGCTTGGTACCCTTGAGCTTGTTCCTCTTGGGTGCTTGGGCGCCCTAGACGGTTGGTGGTGTTCAGAGCTCAATCATTGTGGTGTAAAGCTCCGGGAAAGCGTCGGGGTCTCCAATTAGGTTGTGGAGATTGCCCCGAGCAATTTGACGGGTACCGGTGACCGCCCCCAAGGGTTGCCAAAGTGTACGGGTTCGGTGACCGCCCCTAAGGGTTTCCATTTGTATGGGTTCGGTGACCGCCCTCAAGGGTCCCTTAGTGGAATCACGACATCTTGCATTGTGCGAGGGCGTGAGGAGATTACGATGGCCCTAGTGGCTTCTTGGGGAGCATTGTGCCTCCACACGGCTCCAAACGGAGATTAGCATCCGCAAGGGTGTGAACTTCAGGATACATCATCGTCTCCACGTGCCTCGGTTATCTCTTACCCGAGCCCTTTACTTATGCACATTAATTTGTGATAGCTATATTGTTTCTTGTCATATATCTTGCTATCACTTTGTTGTCTATCTTGCTTAGCATAAGTTGTTGGTGCACATAGGTGAGCCTAGTTGTTGTAGGTTTTGTGCTTGACAAATTAACCGCTAGGTTTATTCCGCATTTGTTCAAGCCTAAACCGTAATTATTTTAAAGCTCCTATTCACCCCCCCCCCCTCTAGGCGACATCCACTATCTTTCAAGTGGGTCTCTACAATCTATCCGGCGGTGCTCGGTGCAGAGGCAGCAGAAGCAGATGCCGTCGAAGCGGCTTAAGAAGGCCGCGCGCTCGTCATGGCCATTAATGGCAACGCCCTTGGCTGACCGACGTGGCCGCTGGCATGTGTTACGAAGCGTTGTCTTCTTTTCTACATTGCGCGCCTTCTGAGACTCGACCACCGTCCATCCGTCCTCATCGCAAGGAGGAAGAGTCTAGGGCGCGGGGAAGGGCCTAACTACGATGGATTTTAGTCTATGTTGCCCGAAGAGTGGAGCCACTGCTTGTACCGCCGGGGGAGTGGTGGTGTTGCGTGGGAGCACTTGATAATCCCCAAGTGCAGGGAATCATCATAGCAATTTCCAAAGGTGGAAGTGATAAGTATAGAGTGTCAAACCCACAAGGAGCTAAAGGTAAGATCAATATTCTCTCAAGCCCTATCTGCCACTGATACGACTCTACGTACACCGAACGTTTGCTTCCAACTAGCAATGAGAAATAAAACTACGTTGTGGGTATGAAGTGGATAGCTTTGTATGATATCGGAGAGCTAAAATATAAAAGTAGGTGCTGTTAGCATAAAGTTAGAATATATTACTGAATATTATAAATAGCGAGTGTGGAGTAATGGTGGATCGGTGTGCGGAATTGTCCTAGGCAATTGTTAACAAGACCGGTAATCACTATTGCAGTTTCATATGAGGGAGAGGCATAAGCTAACATACTTTCTCTACTTGGATCATATGCACTTATGACTTATGATTGGAACTCTAGCAAGCATCCGCAACTACTAAAGATCATTAAGGTAAAACCCAACCATAGCATTAAAGCATCAAGTCCTCTTTATCCCATACACAACAACCCCCTTACTTGGGTTTGTGTTTCAGTCACTCACGCAACCCACTATAAGCGAATCATAAACGTATTGCAACACCCTACAGCGGGAATCCCTCACGCTTGCGCGACACAGGAGGGCACCATAGGACAGCACCAAAGTAAAACATACAACTCATACCAATCTAGATCATCAATCAACCCAAAGACAAAGGATATCTACTCAAAACATCATAGGATGGCAACACATCATTGGATCATATATGTGGCATAAAGCACCATGTTCAAGTAGGGATTACAGCAGGGTGCGGGAGAGTGGACCGTGTAAAAGAGATGAGGATGGTGATGATGATGGTGATGTTGATGAAGACGATCACTGCGGCGATGATTCCCCTCTCGTTGGCACTCCGGTGCCACCAAGAGAGAGGAGGAGAGGTTCTCCCCCTTGTGCTTCCTCCTCCATGGCCTCCTCCTAGATGGGGAGAGGTTCCCCTCTGGTCCTTGGCCTTCATGGTGATGATGGACCCTCCTCCATGCCCTCCGGTGATGATGGCCCCCTCCGACAGGCTGCCAGAGAGGGCCTAGATTGATTTTCGGTGGCTATGGAGGCTTCTGGCGGCGGAACTCCTGATCTAGGTTAATTTTCCGAGGTTTCTGTATTTATAGGAATTTTGGCGTCGGTCTCACGTCAAGGAGGTGCCCGAGGCATCCACGAGGCAGGCCCACGCGCCTGGGGGGTGGTGCGCCCCCCACCCTCGTGGACGCCCCGGGACTCTCCTAGCCCAACTCTTTACTCCGGGGTCTTCTTTTGGTGCATAAAAAATCGTCAAAAATTGCATGTCAATTGGACTCTGTTTGATATTCCTTTTCTGTAAAACTCAAAAACAAGGAAAACACAAAAACTGGCACTGGGCACTAGGTTAATAGGTTAGTCCCAAAAATCATATAAAATAGCATATAAATGCATATAAAACATCCAAGGTTGATAATATAATAGCATGGATACTTCATAAATTATAGATACGTTGGAGACGTATCAGCATCCCCAAGCTTAATTTCCTGCTCGTCCTCGAGTAGGTAAATGATAAAAGAAATAATTTATGAAGTGTGAATGCTAGCAAGTGCATAAGATTTAATCAATGATAGTTTCAATCACTTTTTATAGCATCATTATATATCATAACAGTAGCTCATCTTCATAAAACTTTTCATGATCAAGTAACAAGCTATTCACATGTTAAAGTATAGATCATAAACTTTTCTTGAAACCAACAAACTATATTCTCAGTCATCAAACAATTGCAATTCATCTTATTTTCGGGAAGGGTCTATGTCAGAGCTTTGATTTAGCAAACTCCACATAATCAACTATCAGTTAATCTTTCATCATTGCTAACACTCATCGTGGTATTTATGGGTTCAAAGTTTTAATCGGACACAGAGAAAGATAGGGGCTTATAGATTCGCCTCCCAACCTTTTACCTCAAGGGTAATGTCAACAAAAATAGTTCATGATAACTTACATCAAATTGGATATATATATACATATATCAGGATCTTTCCAACACAATGTGCTTGCCAAAGGATAAAATGTAAAAAGGAAAGGTGAAGATCACCATGACTCTTGCATAATGGTAGAAGATAAAAGTAAAAGATAGGCCCTTCGCAGAGGGAAGCAGAGGTTGTCATGCGCTTTTATGGTTGGATGCACAAAATCTTAATGCAAAAGACGTCATCTTTATATTGCCACTTGTGATATGGACCTTTATTATGCAGTCCGTCGCTTTTATTTCTTCCACATCACAAGATCGTATAAATCTTATTTTCTCCACATTAATAGATCATACATATTTAGAGGGCAATTTTTTATTGCATGCAACGATGACAACTTACTTGAAGGATCTTACTCAATCCAAAGGTAGGTATGGTGGACTCTCATGGCAAAACTAGTTTAAGGAATGTTGGGAAGCACAAGTAGTATCTCTACTTGGTGCAAAGAATTTGGCTAGCATGAGGGGGGAAAGCAAGCTCAACATGTTGGATGATCCAAGACAATATACTTTATTTCGGATATAAGAAAACATAACCCATCACGTCGTCTTCCTTGTCCGACATCAACCTTTTAGCACGTCATATTTTAATGAGTGCTCACAATTACAAAAGATGTCCAAGATAGTATATTTATATGTGAAATCTCTCTTTTTCAATATTCTTTCATGAATTGTTCAAGTGACCAATTCTACGTTTGCTAACTTTCAATAAGTTTACTACCTATACTTATTCTATGTGAAGTCATTACTCCCCATGGTATAAGCATATGAAACATACATAAATTCAGATTTATGATATTCAATTATTCAACCATTTACTCATAGGATATACGTGAAGCACGTGAGTAAATGACAAACTACTCCAAAAGATAATAGTAGACACTGAGTAGTCAAATAATTAGCTAGCCATGGGAGGATTCTTTTTCATTTAATATTTCAGATCCAATGATTTTATTCAAATAGCAAGTAAAATTGAAATTACGGTCCAAGCAAAACACATATCATGTGACGAATAAAAATATAGCTCCGAGTAAGGTATACCGATAGTTTTGAAGATCAAAAGAGGGGATGCCTTACGGGGCATCCCCAAGCTTAGCGTGCATTGAGTCTTCCTTGAATATTACCTTGGGGTGCCTTGGGCATCCCCAAGCTTAGGGTCTTTCCACTCCTTATTCTCCTCATATCGATATCTCACCCAAAGCTTGAAAACTTCAATCACACAAAACTTAACGGAACTTCGTGAGATAGGTTAGTATGATAAAGAGTAAACCATTCACTTTGGTACTGTCAAAGACAAGATCATAATTGTTCTCACACAATGCCTACTGTACCATATCATTTATTACAATTTATATTGAGGAATATAAGTCATAGAAACTAGAAAACAAGCAAACTATGCAATGAAAACAGAATCTGTCAGAAACAGAACAGTCTGTAATGATCTGAACACTAACCATACTTCTGCTACTCAAAAATTATGAAATAAATTGGTGGACGTGAGGAATTTGTCTATTAATCTTGCAAAAAGAATCAGCACCAAAGCACTCTTCTGTAAAAAAATGGCAGCTAATCTCGTGAGCGCAAAGTTTCTGTTTTTTACAGCAAGATCACATTAACTTTCACCCAAGTCTTCCCAAAGGTCTTACTTGGCACTTTATTGAAACAAAAGCTATAAAAATGATTACTACAGTAGTCTTAATCATGTAACACACAAAACAGTAAGGGTAAATATTGGTTGTCTCCCAACAAGCGCTTTTCTTTAATGCCTTTTAGCTAGGCATGATGATTTCAATGATGCTCACATAAAAGATAAGAATTGAAACATAAAGAGAGCATCATGAAGAATATGACTAGCACATTTAAACCTAACCCACTTCCTATGCCTAGGGATTTTGTGAGCAAACAATTTATGGGAACAAGAATCAACTAGCATAGGAAGGCAAAACAAGTATAACTTCAAAACTTTAAGCACATAGAGAGGAAACTTGATATTATTGCACTCCTACAAGCATGTATTCCTCCCTCATAATAATTTTCAGTAGCATCATGAATGAGTTCAACAATATTACCATCACATAAAGCATTCTTTTCATGATCTACGAGCATAGAAATTTTACTACTCTCCACATAAGCAAAATTCTCCTCATTCGGAATGGCGGGATCACTAGTTCCTAAAGTTGACACTCTTCCAAACCCGCTTTAGATGATAGTATTATTCATACTCCAAAAGATATAAGTGAAGTTCATGGAGCATTCTACAATTAATATAAACTAACCAATGTCCAAGCTCAAAATGTATGAGTGAAGCACACGAAGCATTCTATAAAACCATACTCAAAAGATTTAAGTGAAGCACAAAGAGCAATTCTATAAGATCATACTTAAAAGATATAAGTGAAGCACATGAAGCATTCTATAAATCAATGAAGGGCTATCTCATACTAGCATGGTTCATAAAGGAAGAACAAAAAACACAAAGGACACAAATCATGTGAACGAAACAAAAACCGAGGTATACCGATAATTGTTGAAGAAGAAAGATGGGATGCCAACCGGGGCATCCCCAAGCTTAGATGCTTGAGTATCCTTAGAATATTTACTTGGGGTGCCTTGGGAATCCCCAAAGCTTGAGCTCTTGCCTCTCTTTATTCTTCTCACATCGGTAACTCCTCGTTCTTCGAACACTTCCATTCCACAAAAAACTTTAACAAAAACATCATGAGATCCGTTAGTATAATAAAGCAAACCACAACCTTTAGGTACTGTTGCAAACTCATTCCAATTTAATATTAGAACTATATCTACTGTTATTCCAACTTCACCATGGTTCATACCCCCGATACTACCCACAGATTCATCAAAATAAGCAAACAACACACGAAAAACAGAATCTGTCTAAAACAGGACAGTTTGTAGAAATCTGAAGGTTTAATAAACTTCTGTAACTCCAAAAATTATGAAATAAATTTGACAATTTGAAAATTTTATACAGAAGTAATGTGCAAAAAGTTTCAGACCCATTTGACTATCCAGTAAAAAATGTAAAATCACGCGCTACAGCCAAAGTTTCTGTTTTTGTTCTGCACATAGTAAACAAGCAATCTAATCATCCTAAAACCAAGGCTTGGCATATTATTTTTATAATACAATGGATATATATATATAAAGGGATAATTATTTACAGAGAAACTTCCATGAAAAATTCTACATTGTTTCCGCGAGCATGAACACGAGTGCTTGAAGGTCGACCCTCACTTCTTCAATGCATAACTTTCCAATCACTTCTCTTTTTGAAAAAATTAGGCATGAGAGGCAAGTAATTTTTTTTGTATTTTCATTATTTAAAAAATATGTTTCACCCACAACTAAACATAAAACAAAGGAAAACACAAAATCTACTTAGTGAAGAAAGCAAACAAGCACACACGAGAATATCAATCCCCACGCTATTCTCCCCGACAACGGGGCCCCGGAAAAGAGCTTGATAATCCCCAAGTGCAAGGAATCATCGTAGCAATTTCCAAAGGTGGAAGTGATAAGTATGGAGTGTCGAACCCACAAGGAGCTAAAGGTAAGATCAATATTCTCTCAAGCCCTATCTGCCACTGATACGACTCTACGTACACCGAACGTTTGCTTCCAACTAGCAAGAGAAATAAAACTACGTTGTGGGTATGAAGTGGATAACTTTGTATGATATCGGAGAGCTAAAATATAAAAGTAGGTGTTATCATAAAGTTAGAATATATTACTAAATATTATAAATAGCGAGTGTGGAATAATGGTGGATCGGTGTGCGGAATTGTCCTAGGCAATTGTTAACAAGACCGGTAATCACTATTGCAGTTTCATATGAGGGAGAGGCATAAGCTAACATACTTTCTCTACTTGGATCATATGCACTTATGATTGGAACTCTAGCAAGCATCCGCAACTACTAAAGATCATTAAGGTAAAACCCAACCATAGCATTAAAGCATCAAGTCCTCTTTATCCCATACGCAACAACCCCCTTACTCGGGTTTGTGTTTCAGTCACTCACGCAACCCACTATAAGCGAATCATAAACGTATTGCAACACCCTACAGCGGGAATCCCTCACGCTTGCGCGACACGGAGGGCACCATAGGACAGCACCAAAGTAAAACATACAACTCATACCAATCTAGATCATCAATCAACCCAAAGACAAAGGATATCTACTCAGGATATCTACTCAAAACATCATAGGATGGCAACACATCATTGGATCATAATATGTGGCATAAAGCACCATGTTCAAGTAGGGATTACAGCGGGGTGCGGGAGAGTGGACCGCGTAAAAGAGATGAGGATGGTGATGTTGATGAAGATGATCACCACGGCGATGATTCCCCTCTCGATGGCACTCCGGTGCCACCAAGAGAGAGGAGGAGAGGTTCTCCCCCTTGTGCTTCCTCCTCCATGGCCTCCCCCCTAGATGGGGAGAGGTTCCCCCTCTGGTCCTTGGCGTTCATGGTGATGATGGCCCCTCCGGGATCCTCCTCCATGCCCTCTGGTGATGATGGCCCCCTCCGGCAGGGTGCCAGAGAGGGTCTAGATTGGCTTTCGATGGCTACGGAGGCTTCTGGCGGCGGAACTCCCGATCTAGCTTAATTTTTCGATGTTTCTGTATTTATAGGAATTTTTGGCGTCGGTTTCACGTCAAGGAGGTGCCCGAGGCGTCCACGAGGCAGGCCCACGCGCCTGGGGGGGTGGGCGCGCCCCCCACCCTCGTGGACGCCCCGGGACTCTCCTGGCCCAACTCTTTTACTCCGGGGTCTTCTTTTGGTCCATAAAAAATCGTCAAAAATTGGCACGTCAATTGGACTCCGTTTGATATTCCTTTTCTGTAAAACTCAAAAGCAAGGAAAAAACAGAAAGTGGCACTAGGTTAATAGGTTAGTCCCAAAAATCATATAAAATAGCATATAAATGCATATAAAACATCCATGGTTGATAATATAATAGCATGAATACTTCATAAATTATAGATACGTTGGAGACTATCAGCACTCACCCCGCAGCTGGATACGCGGCGGATTGCCTAGATAAGTCGTTGACGCCGCTCGATGCAGGTGCAAGTCCGGCACCAGAGAAGGACCGCTGAAAGAAAGCGGATCTGGGCTCGAGGACGGCGTGCCCCATCAAGAGGCGTCGCACGAGTGGGAGCGCGGGGACCTGGTGGATCTGCGGGACTCGACATGGCCCATGCACTAGTAGATAAAGGGCCTTTAGTCCCGGTTCATAAGGGCCTTTAGTCCCGGTTCTGGAACCGGGACTAAAGGGTCAGTACTAAAGCCTCCCCCTTTAGTCCCGGTTCTTATACGAACCGGGACTAAAGGCCCTCCACGTGGCCGCTGCCTAGAGGTCCATCTTTAGTCCCGATTGGTAACACCAACCGGTACTAAAGGAAATTTTATGATTTTTTTAATTTTTATTTATTTTCAAATTTCTGAATTATTTTAACCTCTAATCTCTAATCACCCCTCATCACTGCTCAATTTAACCTTTAATCTCTAATCACCCCTCATCACTTCCCGAACGGTCACCCATCCTCTCACTACTCGAGTCTGAGCACGTTTAACTTCCGGGTTCTATTCTTCCTCGTTTCCAAGTCTGCACTTGTTGTTTTCCTCACAATAGTAAGATGTCAATCATATTCACCCTCAGGAATTTAGCTTGAGCATGTAGTCACACATTTCACTGTTTGAGTTTGAAACTATTGTTCTAAAAAACAATAATTATTTAGTAACACTAATATTTCTTGAATAAGTAGTTTGACCACAGTTTGACCCTAGTTTGACCATAGTTTGACCAGATTTGACCAAAATTCAAAAAAACTGAAATAATTATTTAGTAACACTAATATTTCTTGAATAAGTAGTTTGACCATTGTTTGACCACAGTTTGACCACAGTTTGACCATATTTGACCAAAATTCAAAAAAACTGAAATAATTATTTAGTAACACTAATATTCTTGAATAATTATTTAGTAACAGTAATACTTCTTAAATAAGTAGTTTGACCAGATTTAACAAAAATTCAAAAAAAAACTGAAATTTGAGCTTAACTTTTTTCCTTTTAGAATTTGAGGATTCTAAAAATTTGCAAACAGGCCGTAGGCGGTCAAAATCGGAAGCGGATTTTCGTTCTGAACATTTTGATATATTATACGTTTTTTTCCGACATCGTATGCAAAAGTTATAGCCGTTTTACATTTTCCCTACATTTTTTGCAAAACATGTCCGAATTTAAGTTTTTAAATTTTTCCTAACTAGTAGATGTAGTAATATAACTACCTCTCGAAGGAATTTTATTTTGAAGTTTTTATCATTTTCTTTTGATTTTTTCGAAACAAAAAAGGCGATCCATGGGGGAAGGGGGGTAGAGTTTGAAAATGAGACCTTTAGTCTCGGTTTGAGACACAAACCGGGACTAAAGGGCATTGCACCCTTTAGTCCCGGTTTGAGACACAAACCAGGACTAAAGGTCTAATCTTTAGTCCCGATTTGAGACACAAACCGGGACTAAAGGGCATCGCACCCTTTAGTCTCGATTCGTGTCTCAAACCGGGACTAAAGGGCTCAGGTGAACCGGGACTAATGCCTTAGCCGCACGAACCGGGACCAATGTTCACATTAGTCCCGGTTCGTGACTGAACCGGGACTAATGGGCTGAACCGGCCTGAACCTTTGCCCCCTTTTCTACTAGTGATGGGGTGCGGGGTGTTGGGCATAATAAGCCGTGGCGACGAGTCGGATGCG
This sequence comes from Triticum urartu, assembly GCF_003073215.2. Taxonomy (NCBI): domain Eukaryota; kingdom Viridiplantae; phylum Streptophyta; class Magnoliopsida; order Poales; family Poaceae; genus Triticum; species Triticum urartu. The sequence continues at coordinate 643,994,174 of NC_053023.1, read as the reverse complement.
TCGAGCGCGTGTATGGGCGCACGCTAGGCATGTCGGACGCGTCGGGTCTACGACATAGGTGTGCGTGTGTGCATACGTGTGGTGCGCGGGCGTGTCCGTGCATGTGTGTGGGGCGATGCCATTGGCGATCGGGACGTGGTGATCACGTTGGTTCGTTGCAGGTTCGGCGCGACGGGTGCGTGGAGGCGCGGTCGTGGGCGCGCGTGGAGCGGGCCGAACCAGGCGCAGTAGTGGCTAGAGGCATGGGGTCTGTGGCCCAGCGCTGGCCCAGGTATAAGATCGCGGCATCGATCATTATAACGGCAGAGGTGTTGAGTTCGTGCTCAAGGAAACGCCGTAGTTGTGACAGGCGTTCGTGCGTTGGAAAAGCTCCCTGTTCATCGTGTCTTCCTCATTCTTCCTCCCCGGTTCGTGCCACATAGAGAAAGAGCTAGAGAAGAGCTAGGGCTAGCTAGGGTTAGGGTTTTTCCACCAACACGGGGTGGTGGCGCTGCTGCCCCGCGGGCTGCGACAGAGGTGGGGCGGTGGCCGCAGCGGCCGGAGTGGCGCCGCGTGGAGTCGAGGGTGGTGGCTACGCTCGAGCTCGCAGCTACGCTCCGTGTGAAACCAGAATTTGATGCCACGAGTTGCTACTTGCTACACCAAAGAATCAACCTACCCGTAACGAACCTAACCAGCCTATACAAATCAATCAGTTGTGACACATTAGTCAAGTCATTTGGTTGCCAGGTAAGTTATCTTCGTCCGACGATGCTGGGATGGTGTCAAAACAAGGAACACTTGATTATTTACCACGCAATCCCTCTCGTATTGGTCATCAATCTCCTATCTGAATTTGACTTCCCGGATATATATTTGGTTCAGGCTACGTGTGCACGTCGTTCCAAGCGATTCAAATATATTTTTTGTTCTCTCTGCAACGGATTCAACTTCAAACATCCATCAACCATATAATTCTCCCACACTCGTTCAACACTGCTAATACACTGCGGTGACTTCTATCGGGCGAAGACAGTGAAAAGCGTCCACGTACGCGTGACACTCTCAGCTTGCTTACATTTTCTGAGTTCTGAATTCTGAATTCATCTGATTGGGGTGGCTCCCTTGCATAAAAAAACGTCATCGCGACCATGCATGGGGTAGTTTAACGAAATGGCAACCTCAGGCTCTTATAATAACACAGAAGAAGCGAATGTCCAGGAATCAAAGATTCAGTGAACCAAGCCGTTTGATGAAACATTCAGTGAACCAAGACCGTCCTCCGTCCTCCGGGCGTTTTATGTCTCTGCGTTATTGCATGGATTTTTTCAAAGAAATGCACGAGAGGTTCCATGATTGGCTCCTGCTACCAGGGAGATTGGTCTACACTCCACGCACGTAGACGTACACCAGGGAGATGTGAAAACAGCGGCTGAATAATTTTACCAAGGTCACCTGTCGTGGCATTCGTTGCTTTTGAAACGGGGGACCTCCAAATGCAAAGGCAAATCGGAACCGGGGCTCGAATTTGATTCGTGGGCACCGGAGATCTTCCGATAATTTAATTCGAATTCGACATCACATCACGTTGCTTAGCTCCGATGCGATGTGCGTAGCAGCGTCCTGCTACCAGAAGCAACTCCAAGTCAAATTCGAATTGGGATTTTGTGTTGCGTGCTGCCTACAAATCATGCAACTTGCACTCTTTTTTAAAACACAAACCGACTGAATACGTGCAGTACTTTGTGTGAGCACGAATGTCAAAGTTTGAATGCCGTGTTTGGATCTAAGTGCGGATTTCTTGCCCGGCGTCATTAAGAAAAAGAAGGAAAGAAATATCGGTTTCTCCCCAGAGGAGCCCTGGGCTTCGTGTCGACGTTTTCGACAGTCCGAGGTCGTCGCAGCCCGCTTAAGAAACTAGCCGTCCAATCCCACACTTGCTTGCGGCCCAAGCCCACCCATTACAAAATGATGAGTTTTTTTAGCGTACGTGCAGTATTTTACGTTCGGGCGCGTCGGGCTGGTACGACTATAATAAATCTGCCAATGTTCGAACCATTTTTCCCACCCCCGATCAGAACCCCCAACCCAACCTAAAACCTTCTCTTCACGCTCCCAATGGCGGCGGCCACTCGGTCCCTCTTCCTCACATGCTTCCACAGCAGCGGCTCCGATGAGAGCGGCCACCTCACGCTGCGGCCGCGGTACCCGTCCATGCCGCGGCAACCGAGGGCGGCCGCGGTCGCCGGCGAGGGCGGTGGAGGAAAAGGCGGGTCAGCCGTGGTCGATCTGGAGGCAGCGGAGGAGGAAGAGGAGAAGGTGGCGGTGTTCGCGGTGTCCGGGATGACGTGCGCCGCGTGCGCCGGCTCGGTTGAGAAGGCCGTCAAGCGGCTCCCCGGCATCCATGAGGCCGCCGTCGACGTCCTCGGCGGCCGCGTGCAGGTCGCCTTCTACACGGCACTCGTCTCGGTGAGCATCGGATACTCTGATTATGTTCCTGCGCTTCCGCTGCCCGCTGGCATCTGTTTGTTGTGCCTGCACCTTTTTCGCGTGTTTTCTCGTGGGCTGTTTCCAAATGATCAGATCGATTGGTTCGAGTAGGCATATAATTTGATGCTTGTGCGCGTTTCTTTTCTGATTTTGTGACCAAAATTCGTGTTCATACTCCCTTCCCGAAAAAGTTTGTTCCAAACTTGTCCCTCAAATGGATGTATCTAACTCCAAGTTAATACTAGATACATTCACTTAAGGAACAAATTTTTTCGGACCGAGGAAGTATTTACTATGCTAATTTAACCGCCTCGTATCTACAGAGAAAATAACAGCAAACTATAACTATAGCAAAGTAATTGATCCAAGCAAAGCTGGTGGGCAAGGGCGAGTAAATTCGGCCGTAGAAGTAGACATGGCTCACAAAGATATACTCCCTCTGTCTAAAAATATTTGTCAGAGAAATGAATCTATCTAGACGTATTTTAGTTCTAGATATATTTATTTTAATCTTTCTTTTATGAGACTTTTTTAATCTATTCATCAATCATAACAATACAGAAACACTAGAAGCAATAAAAAATACATCCAGATTCATGCACCACCTAGCAATGAGTACAAGCACTGGAGCGAGCCGAAGGGGCGCCGTCGTCATTGCCCCTACCTCACCGGAGCCGGGCAAACTTTGTTGTAGTAGACAGTCAGGAAGTCATCGTGCTAAGACCTTAAAAGACCAGCACACCAGAACAGCAATCATCACCAATGAAGAGAGTTGTAGACGGGAAAGATCAAACCTGTAAACACAAGAACGAAGACGAAAAAAATGGATTCAAACAGATCCAGCGAAGACCAGCACAGATCGAATCCCGTGAGATCTGATGGAGACACACCTCCACTCATCCTCCGATGATGCCTACTGGGGGGATAGGACGTGAGAGAATTATTCCTACTGAGGAATATCGTCACCGCCACACAGCCCTAACCAAGACGTTGAACCTAAAAAAACGAGAACGGGGTCCCTCACGCCTGCAGAGGGCCGACATCCTCCAGATCTCGACGGCTCAAAGTCCATCGGAGATGGGACGGATCGGCGGCGGCACCGGCGGGAGAAGGGCGCCATTTCTTCGACAAGTATTTTCAGATGGAGGGAGTATTCGTTGGTTTCTCAACTTAGCTGGAGTGCAACGTTTCACGTTTGGGCCTCGACCTCGGATAAATTTGGTTCCTTACGTGACCCAAGATGGTTTGATGAATGACATGGCAATGGTTTCACGCACATGACAGCCTACTAAAAAAACTAATACAATTTTGAAATAAAATTTAAATACATGCAGTAATGAAAAAAATTGGAACTGGGATAAGTTAGGAAATTACAAAATTATATTGCAACTCTGGAATTAAGATTAAAAAAATGGTTTGGGAACTGTCATAGAGAATCACCACATTTGTTCATAAATTATTTGTGATTTTCTGAAAGAATATATAGCACTAGAATGAAATGTTTATAATCTTTTTCACCAAATATTTCTCTTCTTTAAATTATATCGTGTTAAACTGTAACTCTAGATTTAAAAAAAACACAAGCTCTTAAATTATTTGATTTTTTCTATAAATAATAATAAGTAACACGAGTATGGCAAGTTTTGTGACCTTTCGTCTGAATACTTTTTTTTATTTCTAAATTTTTGTATTGTCCAAACATCCCAAGATAATGCATTTGTGTGCATAGTGACGCGGTTGAGTTGACACAGATCTCTTGCTAAATGTGATTGGTGAGAGGAGAGGGAGAGAACAAATTACAACCTAATGCTACGAAAATCCAACTTGCTGCCTAGGCTCGTCTGAGCCCGGTGAACAGTAACACGATTTAAAATAGAAAAAATCCAAAATTCCAAAAAAGTTATTTGCAAGCAAGATGTGCATATGTGTAATGTTCGTGCAAAATTTGGTGATGTTTGGACAATCAAGTAGCACGCGGCAAAAAAGACAAATCCAGATGTGAACAAGTGCTATTTTTCAAATGTTTCTCTCATAACTGAATTTGTTTTTTCTCATGAGCTTCTCGAATGTTTAAACTTCTCCAAGTTTGTCATGGACATCACACACTCAAACATCTTTCACCACACAAATTTTTTAAAAAAAATTGATTTTTTTTCTATTTTAAAATAGCATTACTGTTCACTCACGGGCTCATCTAAGCCTGGGAGCCAAAACGTTGCTATCCTACTGCTATCTTTAAAAAAAATACAGTACAATTGCAAATGCTCACGTACATTTCTTTACATTGCACCGCCAAGGGCAGATCTATGGGTTGCTATGGGTGCCAATACAAAAAGTGCAAAACAATTTATACTATAACTTGATACTATTTTACTAGCATCTTAATGGTATTTTTAGGTTATATGTTGGAATTAAATGATGTTTTGTTTAAATTACACTATTCGTATTTAACTTTCACAAATTTTGGACTAATGTATTGAAATTATGTTTTCTATGCATTGCATATACCCTCTTTGTCGCAAAATAAGTGTCTTAACTCTAGTATAACTTTGTATTAAAGTTAGCACAAAGATGAGACAATTATTTTGGGACGGAGGGAGTATGAACTATGGCAATCCTAGTCAACACGAGATGTTTGTGTTGGCAAGTGGTTCTTGTTGCTCATATCGTAAAAAGTGTCCAAGTTATACCTCAATCCAGGTTATGAGAAAAGAAAACTCCAAATATATTTTGTGGCCGCACATGTTTAACCACGACTAGATAATTTGCCGTGTGTTGCAATCTAGGCATAAATATTGGATGTGAAGTTTCTACACCTGGGCTCAAATGCTCCTGGTGTGAATAGTAAAATAAAAAAATAGAAAAACATTTCAAGAAATTCTGAGTTCTTTTTGTGGTATACTTTAAGAGATGTTTGTCGTGCATGTAAAATTTCATCACAAAATGACATTGGTGGAAAGCTTGGTAAAAAAACAAAATCATTGTTTTAAAAATGCTACTTTCAAACGCATTTTGGAGCTCTGATTTTGTGTTTTTCTGCCACGACTTCGACAAATGTGATTTCGTGATAAAATTTTGCGTGCATAACAAACATTTCATAAAGTATGCCACAAAAAAATCAGAATTTTCTAAAAAAAATTATTTTACTGTCCACACCAGGAGCATTTGAGCTCGGGTGTAGAAAGGTACTTCCGATAAATATTTTAGTAGGTTCTCTTGTGATTTATTTGCCACCTATAAGTGTGATTGTGTTAAAAATAGGATTTTATTTGGTAAACCCTTATTAGTTAAGCATTTATGGGCTTATCAAAGTAAAATAAAATTTACCCCCTCTCTTGGCAACAATGGAAATGATGAAAATAAAATTTATGGGCTTATCAATTATGGCAGTTCAAAGAACATTAGAGATAATAAAAATTACAACCATGTTCATGGACCACCTAGCGACGAATACAAGCACTAGAGTGAGCCGAAGGTGCGCCGTCGTCATCGCCCTCCCTCACCGGAGCCGGACAATCAGGAAGTCATCGTGCTAAGGCCCCATAGGACCAGCGCACCATAGTAGGAATCATTGCCAAGAAAGGAAGTCGTAGATCATAAGGATCAAACCTGTAAACATCCAAACGAATACGGACAAAGACCGAATCCAACCAGGTCAACCGAAGACCAGCACCAACCGAACCATGCGAGATCCCACAGAGACAAACCTTCACACGCCCTCCGACTATACTAGACACACCATCGGGACAGGGATAGAACGTTAGAGACATTATTCATACTAAGGGAGATCGTCGCCGTCACACAGTCCCAACCAAGATGCCGAATCTAATAAGAATAAGAACGGGGTCCCTCCCACAGGCGGGGGCCCGAGATCCTCCGCATCTCCATGGCCTAGAGGCCATCGGAGATCGGGCGGACTGGAGGCAGCGCCAACAGGAGGAGAAGAGCTTTCTTTAATTAGGAGAAAAACTACTATACGGACACGTAAAATAAATGACAAAAAAATCACCTCACCCTACTACGGGATTTATTAGGACACTTCCCTTTTCATTACTGGACTCACTTTGCTATTTTTCTTTATCAATCCCAGAAATGCACCTCCTTTCCTTCTTTATTTTCTCTTCCTGAAATCCCTCCTTTCCTTCTTTATTTTCTCTTCCTGAAATCCCTCCTTTCCTTCTTTTTTTCTCCCCCTTCTTCTTTATTAGGACACTTTCTTCTTACTATGGGACGGCTGGCTTCCCACTTTCCTATTTCTCTGTCAATCGCCGAATCCCTCCTTTCCTTCTTATTATTATTATGGGACAGCTTCCTACTTTCCTTTTTTTCAATTCCCGAAATCCCTCCTTACCTTCTTATTACTTGACGGGTTCCCACTTTCCTATTTTGTTTTGTTGTCAATCCCGAAAAACCCTTCTTTCCTTCTTTATTTTTAGGAAACATGAGACCCGCACTTCACCATGTTCTCCAGATGGCTTTCTGGTACCAAGGAAATTGAAGATGTATATAAATTGTGTAGATTGGATGTGAGGGAGCGAGATGGGACTATTTAACATAGCTAGGCGTTAGTTTGGGGTTTGAATCCTCCCACCAGCATGTATTTTTTGCTTCAAACACGATAGGTGGGCCTGATTTATTGGGCCACAGAGCGCACCGGCGGGCTCGGTTGGCCTGGCTCGGACGAACTATACTCACCAACTACGGACGAAACGAACATGGACGAGTGAAATCAGTAACAGACAAAAATTAAGGAGGAAGAAATGTTACTCCTTTTATTAGTAAGCATAGATATAGATAAGAGATGTGACTATTGATGCGGCTTACACAAAAAGACTAAAATCTTTTACGCGAGGAAAAAAATCAAAACGAAGAGAGGAAGAGGCAGGAGGAGGGAGTGTGTAAGATTGGACGAAGGACGGACGGACGAGAGACCGGAGAGAGGAAAGATTGTGGTGGCCACGCGTAGGTTTATAAGTTCATGAAAGTTGCCAGCGTCTGTCTTGCGGCTCTACAAAATACAAGGCCGTGCACACCATGTGTTTGTTTTTCTTTGTTGATGAGAAGATTATGCACATCATGTGTTGGCCACGCGACGGAGCCCAAACAATACTGCCCGTGTCCGCAGTCTGATCTTTCTAAATCCGTTATACCGGAATCCTCCACCTTGCCTACGCGACTGACGTGTTAGCAGCCATATTCCGGTCCGACGCTGCGAGCACTACGAAATCGCCTTTGCTTTAACGGCGCCCTCCCACCGTCTCATTTTCGGGAAAAAGAGGCGCACGCGATCGGCGCCACCCTCCCCGCCCTATAAATCCGGCAATGCCCGACGCACTCTCAAGCGACTCCCCAGCCAGTGACCGTCGCCAGCCCCGGCGACCGCCGTTCCCGGACGGACACCCTCTCTCGGTATGGCGGCGGGAGCCCTCTTCCTCGCCTGCTTCCGCGGCGGCGGCGGCGGCGGCGAGGGGAGCGGCGGCGGCCGCCTCGCGCTGCGGCCGCGGTACGCGCCCGTGCCGCGGCGCACCAAGGCGGCCGCGGTCGCCGGCGATCTGGAGGCCGCCGCAGGGGGCGCCGAGGAGGAGGAGGAGGAGAAGGTGGCGGTGTTCGCGGTGACCGGCATGACCTGCGCCGCGTGCGCCGGGTCGGTGGAGAAGGCCGTCAAGCGGCTCCCCGGCATCCACGACGCCGCCGTCGACGTCCTCGGCTGCCGCGCGCAGGTCGCCTTCTACCCGGCATTCGTCTCGGTGAGCAGAGCAGAGCACCCTGATTTTTGGGCCCTTCCTCATCCATTGTTAAGCACGCTCAGCCCGGCAGTTTGGCATTTTAGGGGGGTGGGGGGTCGGCCGTGGGGTCGGATGAATTTAGGATTTCAGATGGTCGCGTGTGATTATTGTGAGGGTTTTTTTCAGTGAAAATGCTTTGCATACTTTTGTTGTACAGTTGTAGATGAGTACAAGGATTCATCCTCCGTTCATCGTTTGGGCGTGGTGGCCCATGGGTGCTGCCTGTGCTTATACGTCAAGTCACATGCATTGCTTCCTTACCGGAACCCTGAAAACTGATACACGGGCGTTTAGCTTTAGGAGGTCCCAGCATCACAAAATTGGCTGATATTGGGAGAATTGGCAACTTTCCGAGGTGATAGACCTTATGAGTGTGCATATCATACTTTGGGGATTTAGGCAGTATATATCTGGGAGAATACATTGGCAGAGGCTAAACAAAAACTCCTGCTAAACAGCCAATGCTGGTACGTATGGTTAATAGCATCACTCCAGGAGGGATTCATGTGGCCTTAATTGGTTTTCTTTTTTAGATGAGAAACTTTTAAAGGGGTGGTGGCCCGGAAAGTTCTTGCATTTATTGACTTTGTGTGGTTCAGAAGGCTACAGCTAGACAACTTTGCTTCTGATGTGAAACCGCTAACTACTTCGCGTGTCTTTAAAACATCGAGTGGTCGATTTGGTTTATCATTACATTCCTAGTTGTAAATACTGTGATGTGATCAAGGCTGCAGACTCGGTATGAAGCTTGATTTGGGAAAATAGATTGACGCTTCCTACTTATTGTTTATGTTTTTTACAAGTTTTTGACTATAAGTGCAGATAGCGATGCTTGTAGTTGTAAGGCATACAGAATTTCAAAGTTTAACGACTTAAGTTTGTGTCGTACCTCTGGAGATTGTTACCCTTAGGAATCAATCTTCTCAAAAAACTTTTACTTAGATGTTTCGAACCTGTGAGCTCTTGTGCCTTTGCTGAAGTAATGGAACTTGGCTACCTATGTACACCGTGTTCACATGGAAAAATGATCTACTCTTCCAGCGACCCTTTGCTTTTTCCTTATAACCGGGTTGTGGTGCACTCTGTTGCATAACTTCCAAGTTTTTTTATCTGTTCATTTGGTCTTCCTCCCACTAGACTTGAGCTTATGTCAACTGATTATTAAATTTTCAGGCTGGTAAATATTTTCTTATTCGTGAAAATCTTGCAACTCATGTTTCTCATCTCATGATTACTTTCTTTCATCAGTGGAGCATTTGGGGTGCAATCTTGTCCCACTCCCACCATTGTTATCTTTGATTATCTTTCGGGAAAGAACTGTTATTTTTGAGAAAACAAGAAATACATAAACTTTTTATCAGTATCGTGAAAATTATTGGAACGATAGGGGTACTTTTCCTATTATTGGAAGTCCTTTTCTTGCAGCGTAAGTGCACTACTGTAGTTGGATGATGAGAGATACTTCATTTGATTGGAATTTTAGGATCCAAAAAAGGTCCATCTCTATTTCAGCATAATGGCTGCTTGCTCACACACTTCCTTGTTGGATGGCACCTATGATTGGGCTGATGTCATTTCTTGCTGCATCTAGTAACTTTAATCAGTAATTGCTAGAAGATAGTGCCACACTTAGGTGTCCTATTGAATATAGCAGTACCATCTAGGGCTAAAGTATAGTGAGTAAGAGGCCAACATAGTGAAAAGTCGAAAGTGAGCCCGAGCTACACGGAGCCCTTTTTTAGAAGGGGGGAAACACAGTATTTGGCAACCTAAAAAAATTCTGGAAACAATTGTGCATGTACAGATAGATGTTTTTTCATGAACTTTACTCGATGCTCTTACAGAGAGTTTGTGTCTATTTATTGATAATTTTATTTGGAGATTGAAGTTCATGTCTGCCTTTTTCTTTACAGGAGGAAAAAATTAGGGAAACCATTGAAGATGTTGGTTTCGGAGCTAAACTGATCGATGAGGAGCTTAAGGAAAAGAGCATTCTAATATGCAGGCTGCACATAAAAGGAATGACCTGCACGTCTTGTGCAAATACAGTTGAATCCGCCTTGCAAGCTGTTCCAGGGGTTCAGAGAGCTTCCGTTGCATTGGCTATTGAAGAGGCGGAAATCCGTTATAATCGGAGGGTTGTTGCTGCTATCCAACTAGTCAATGCAGTTGAAGAATCTGGCTTTGAAGCAATACTGGTCACCGCAGGAGAAGATCGGAGCAGGATAGACCTCAAAGTTGATGGCATTCTCAATGAGAGATCAGTAATGATAGTGAAAAGTTCTGTCCAAGCTCTTCCTGGTGTGGAAGACATAAAAATTGATACCGAGCTCCAAAAGATAACCATCTCTTACAAGCCTGACCAAACAGGTCCACGAGACCTCATTGAAGTCATCGAGTCAGCTGGATCTGGTCATATTGCTGTATCAATATATCCAGAAGCCGATGGAAGAGAGCAGCATAGAAATGGGGAGATCACGCGGTACAGGCAGTCCTTTTTGTGGAGCTTACTGTTCACAATTCCAGTGTTCCTAACCTCCATGGTGTTCATGTACATCCCAGGGCTGAAGGAGGGGCTGGACAAAAAGGTTGTCAACATGATGAGCATTGGTGAACTATTGCGGTGGATTTTGTCAACTCCTGTCCAGTTTGTAATTGGCCGCAAATTTTACACTGGTGCTTACAAGGCAATGTGTCATGGCTCACCGAACATGGATGTGCTCATTGCTCTGGGGACCAACACAGCGTACTTCTACTCAGTTTACTCGGTTCTCCGAGCTGCCACTTCTGAGAATTATATGTCAACTGATTTTTTTGAGACAAGTTCCATGCTCATATCATTTATCCTTCTTGGAAAATACCTCGAGATCTTGGCAAAAGGAAAGACCTCTGAGGCTATTGCCAAGCTGATGGATCTTGCACCAGAAACTGCAACTGTGCTGATATACGACAACGAAGGTAATGTTGTAAGCGAGAAAGAGATCGACAGTCGGTTGATTCAGAAAAATGATGTGATCAAAGTCATACCTGGTGGAAAAGTTGCTTCCGATGGATTTGTTATTTGGGGCCAGAGCCATGTGAATGAAAGCATGATCACCGGAGAATCACGGCCCGTGGCAAAGAGGAAGGGCGACACTGTGATTGGAGGGACGGTGAACGAGAATGGTGTCCTCCATGTCAGGGCAACATTTGTTGGATCTGAGAGCGCCCTGGCACAGATTGTAAGGCTGGTAGAGTCAGCCCAAATGGCAAAAGCTCCTGTACAGAAGTTTGCTGATCAAATCTCTAAAGTCTTTGTCCCCCTGGTGAGTTCAGTTACATTGTGTTAATCCAGTAACATTGTACTCATACGAGTACTGAACAATCAGCTTTATGCTTGCAGGTCATCCTTCTTTCTTTGCTTACTTGGCTTACATGGTTCTTAGCTGGGAGGTTTCATGTCTACCCTAGCTCGTGGATACCATCTTCCATGGATAGCTTTCAGCTAGCTCTTCAGTTTGGGATATCGGTTATGGTGATCGCCTGCCCTTGTGCACTGGGACTTGCAACTCCAACTGCTGTGATGGTTGCAACTGGAGTCGGTGCCTCGCAAGGTGTTCTGATCAAGGGCGGGCAAGCTCTGGAGAGTGCGCAGAAGGTATTTAATAATAAGTATACAAGTGAAAACATGTTAGCAGATAGTGTTTCATATTGTTGACGAACATTATCTGTATGATATTTTACAGGTGGACTGCATTGTTTTCGACAAGACAGGAACACTAACCATTGGAAAGCCTATTGTCGTCAATACCAGGCTCTTTAAAAACATGGTCCTACGTGAATTCTATGACTATGTTGCAGCAGCAGAGGTATGCTTTCTAACTATATACTCATGTGTCTGCAGTGTCTTCTTAGTAGACTTTCTTGTACTGTCTTGGGAAGATACCTTGCTTAAATTTCATTGATTTTCAGGTCAACAGTGAGCATCCGCTAGCAAAAGCCGTAGTGGAGCATGCCAAGAACTTTCACTCGGAAGAAACCCATATCTGGCCTGAAGCAAGGGATTTCATTTCAGTCACCGGACACGGTGTCAAGGCAAAGATCAGCGACAGGAGTGTCATTGTGGGCAACAAGAGCTTTATGCTGTCGTTAGACATTGATGTCCCCGTGGAAGCTTCAGAGATCCTCATGGAAGAGGAAGAGAAGGCACACACAGGGATCATCGTGGCCATGGATCAAGAAATAGTCGGCATAATCTCTGTGTCTGATCCGATAAAACCGAACGCCCATGAAGTGATATCATACCTCAAGTCAATGAAGGTGGAGTGCATAATGGTGACCGGGGACAACTGGGGAACCGCCAACGCCATCGGCAAAGAGGTTGGCATCGAAAACATCATAGCCGAAGCGAAACCAGAGCAGAAGGCTGAGAAGGTGAAGGAGCTTCAGGTGAGCTAGACTAGAAGATATCCTTGCTTTGTGTCAAAGGGCCATATCCTTTGCTTTATTACTTTGACTGATGGTGCTGTCACACGGTAACAGGATACAGCCACGCATCCACTCACCGCCTTTAAATCTTTTGATCGATCACTGCAGCTGTCTGGCAAAACCGTCGCAATGGTTGGCGACGGGATCAACGACTCGCCGGCGCTGGTGGCGGCCAACGTCGGGATGGCCATCGGCGCGGGCACGGACGTGGCCATCGAGGCGGCGGACATCGTGCTCATGAAGAGCAACCTGGAGGACGTGATCACGGCCATCGACCTGTCCAGGAAGGCCTTCTTCCGCATACGGATGAACTACGTGTGGGCCCTGGGATACAACATCATCGGCATCCCGATCGCCGCGGGCGTGCTGTTCCCGTCGACCCGGTTCCGGCTGCCGCCGTGGGTCGCCGGCGCCGCCATGGCCGCGTCCTCCGTCAGCGTCGTCTGCTGGTCCCTCCTGCTGAGGTACTACAAGAGGCCGTTGATCACACAGGAGCGGCAGGCATAGAGAAGAGGGCCATCACCGTATAGATAATACTAGTACACACAGAATAAGCTGTAGATATCTGTAACAAGCGTGTGGTAGAATGACGAAGCAGCAGTCCTCTGATGAAAATGTATATAATTCTAGTACTCCAGGTGCAAATAATATGAATGTTCTTAGTGCAAGTTATGCAGGTATCATGCTGTGCCGGTTCGCTTTAACAGGTAGGGATAAATTACGTACGTAGTAGCTACTAGTCCACTATAGATCGCAACTTTGACCTTTGATGAAGGGAATTGAACGACTTTGGGCGGGGGTCAGGGGTCGTCAAGATGCTGTGACTGACCGGGGTCAAGTTCGAAAGCAATAAGTAAAGATGCATGGTGCTCTGTGACTGCGCTAGATTCGGGCAAGAAGCATGCCATCTTCACGGTGCGTTGTCCACTTGTCCTCCCTGTCGAGGGATGCGATGCCAGTCACCTAACTGAGCCGGTTAAGAACGCAATGCTGCGCAACTGATGTAACTTTGCGACCAAAAGGAACCTGATATAAAGTGATGCAGCTTTAATTTCTTTGGAGAGGATTGTAAAGCGAGCGCAGTAATAAAGCCGGTGTTTTTCCTACAATGAATCAATGATGATGCTTGCTTTGTGGTGATAGACAGTGGTCGCAGCAAAGACGGGGCAAAAGATGCTATAGACCGGATCCATCAAACAAAGCTCGCTCAACCGGTTCTTCGTCAGGGTAACCTGCCGTGTCGGCCTTCTTGTGGCCCGTCGGACGGCGACCGGCGAGCAGCATGCCGTCCACGTCTCTCAACGGCCCGAGGCATCGTCCATTCATTCAACCTTTTTCATATTCACCACTTGCTTGTGTTATATACTTATATTATATAGTTGCACCATAAACCAACCTGATCATCCACGTCCGTCCATCTCGAAGACATCGTTGATTATGCTGTTTTGCTGCTCGCTAGCTTATGCCACGTAAGCAGAAAACGGGACCCATCTGTCGTAAACACGCTCAACAGAGCCAAATCCGTCGATCAGTGATTTTTGCAAAAAGATTACGCTAGAGATGATGTCTTCTGCAACAAAAATATAGCGTAGTGTTTTCTACAAACCAAGCCTTCAAAATGATGATTTCATGCAATTTATTCCGCTTTGCAGCATCATTTACTCCGCTTTGCAGCATCTCGCAAGCAGAAAGGAATATAGCTCGCCTACCGACCGACCGCCCGCGTCGGGCCGGGCATATCCGCCCGCCCGGCCCTTCTAGACCGGCCCATTCAACTCGTGCGTCATGCGTGATGCGTGCGTCTATGGCAGGCCGCAAACGCACGGCGGAACGCTGGATTCCTGTTGTGATCGGTTGCGAGTTTGCGCGTACGGTGTGACTGGCGAGCAGCGACGACGGCCATACCATGCGGGTGCGGTGTGAATGTGAAAGGACGTGTGGTATGTGCGTGCGTGTGCGTGACGGCCGGGGCGGCAGGAGTAAAATGCTGCGCTGAAAGCTGTCCACGTGAGTTGCTCCGTACGTCCAAGCCAAGCACCTGGCCATCTCATCTCATCTGCATGCAGGAGGCGTGACCGCGCTTGCTCCGATCCAGCCGCCGACGGATGATGCTTCCAGAAGCTTCGTGCCTTCGGGAAAATCGGTGGTGAGAGTATCTACTGCCTGCCGGGCTTTGAGGACCCCTATACATCTGGGTCCGGACAAAACGGTCCGGTTTAGTGACCGATCTCAGAATCTCGATCCAGCCGCATTCCTCATAGCAGCTCTGTATATCCGGGCTGAGCGGCATCCCTTAGTGGTTGTTTGGATATCAATAATAAAACCTGAGATTTAGGAAAACGAGTTTTAGGAGTGTTTTTAGGAAAACCTGTTTTAAGGGAGAATTTTCGTTACCAGGAGTTTCTGGAATAACTCGTTTGGGTGAGAAAACGTTAAAACAAGTTTTGGTAAAAGCGTGTTTGGATTAGTTAGTACTCTGTAGACGCCGCTTACTTTCCCCTGTGTCTCTCTGAACTCAAGTCGCCTCCGCTTCTTCCCCAAATCGCCGCCGCAGCTTACCGTCTCTGTTCCTCGAGGAGCTCGACCTAGCCCAAGCTCCCCACGCCATCAACGGCTCCGGTGACCGCCGCCACGGCGACAAAGCCGTACGGTTGCGCGGCTGCCGCTTCCCGTTCCACTCTCCTCACACCGTCAACGGCCCCGGCTCCGGCGACCGACGCCACCACGGCGATGCCGTATGGTTCCGCGGCGTGCAGTGCAGACGTGGGGCGTCCCATCTGTTCTTCACGGTGGAGGCCTACCGGCGGGGAAGAAGGGCACGCTGTCGCGGTGGACGACTCGCGACTGTGGTTGGTGGCGGAGGACAAAATCCGCCCCATCTTCTAGACCCTTCACTACCGAGGCATCCAGGGAGTCCAGAGCGTGCTCGACGCAGTCCGAACTACTTCCAGTGGATGAGTATGAGCTGCCCTCTTCGTGGCATGCTGGATCTGGGACTATGGTGACAGACTCTTCATTCAGATAATGTGAGGTGAGCTTCTCTCTAGCTCAGTAATTTTATATTCTCAAGGTCCATACCGAACTTGCTGTATGATGTGTGAATGGACAAGAAAATGATTTTAGCATTGGAACATTGAATGTAAAGCTTGTGAACCTACAAATGAATGAAAAATCTGTCGATAGTTATCCAATGTACCTATAAATAAAAATGATAACAACTATTTTAGTGCTTAATTAATCATCTTCATCTTCTTCTTCCTGAGTGGCATGCTGTTGGAGATTACTCCACAACTGTCGAGCGATGCTTGCACGTACTCTTTCACCGGCAACTCGATCATCTTCTTGTAAGTTTGCTTGCCCTCGAACTTCTTGGTCACCGGTGTCAACATCTCCTTGTGTTCCCTCTTGTTCATAAAGCTCAAACAACTCATCATTCCTATCAACCTTCCTTATGAAGTTATGGATGATGCAACAAGCCATAACAATTTGGACCTGTTTTTTGTAAGGATAAGGGATTCCTCCATCCCTTGTTAATATTGGAAATCGAGCTTTTAGAACGCCAAAAGTACGTTCTACAACATTCCGTAGTTGTGCGTGACGATGATTGAACAAATCTTTCTCACTACTATATCGACGTTTAGTTCCACGAAAAGAACCAATGTGATAGCGATCTCCACGATAGGGGGCAATAAATCTTGGAGTATTTGCATAGCCCGAGTCCACGAGATAAAACTTACCTGCATGTAAAGTTTGATATCACTCTCAAATTTCCTATTATATCATTACATGTTTGATACAATGAGACAAACTTTACTTGCATGTAAATTCATGTATTTTTTATTTTTACCTTTTGGGACAACAAACCCACCATCAGTAACAGCCCACCTTAATACGGCTTGATCCGATGCGGAACCTTCCCATCCAGCAGCCACATATGAAAATGTCATGTCAAATGACACTACTGCCATTACATTTTGAGAGGGATAACCATGCCTATTTCTGTAAGGAGTTTGTTTATCAAGCTTGATTTTTGCATTAATATGTGTCCCATCAATTGCTCCCATACAGTTCTGTTGAGAAAAATTCAGAATTAGAATTGGAGATTTGAACTTTGCTGCAAGTAATATCCAAAAGGAACATGTTCTTGAGATAGAATATATACCTTGAAGTATGGGTAAAACCTTGAGCCGCCCAATATTTCGTTGGGAACTTCATTGGACGGATCTGTTATGTAAACATCACGTAAGCCATTAATGGCTTTTAATACTCTCTTGAAATGCCGACTTATTGTTTCTCCTGAATGTTGAAATCTATCCTGGATAACACGGTTCCTAATATTGTGACCAATTGTATGTAGAAATATGACTAGTTGTTCATTGACGTCCATCTGTTTTGTATCCGTAAGTAAATTCCTCTCGCACAATGCATCTCGCAATAAGTAGAAGGTGTGCTTATCAACACGAAGTTGTTCATAAAATCTAACTGGATGTCCTTCCAACCACTCTCTAGTATTTTGCGCACCAGTTAATTTAGAGGTATTACGTGGTGTTTTGAATAGCCTTCCGAACAGCACATGTTGCAAAAGTGACATTGCAGAAAGGTCATTAATAATCATTTGCTCAGAATCAGATTAGTCTCCATCTGCCATATCTTCCATGGTTTCCCTGCAAAATTTCATGTAGCAACTTCGGTTAACTGTCGGAATTTCTACAATGTTATTGTTCTAGAGCTGATAAATTTTCTGTTAAATGGTAGGACAAGAATCATTGAATGAGTGATAGGAGAACATTGAATGATTTCGGTGACAAATTTTACTCGCTAGGTTGATGATAAAACATGGAGATATGTACTGACGCAAAGAGCAACATTGCATCATTGCTGTTTAAACCAATGGACCAAAAGGAAAGGTATGCCATCAACTTCTCACTTATATCTTAAGCTTATGTATTTGTAGAACACACACACACACACAAATATAAATCCAAGTTCTGAAGAGGGATTTATATATGAGACCATATATAACTAGTAGCACGAACCAAATAAATATATAAATTTGCATATTGATTGTTTGAACACAAACTTACAGAAGGAATTTATGGAAATTGCAAATACAACCTATTCAGAAAACTAAACAGTACGCTACAACAGGTAAAAAACTACGCATTTTCAACCCAGAGAGACCGAGTCTCTTCATCCATCTCAATGAAAATAGCCCTTTTATCAACATGTTCAAATGCTTGTGCAGCTTTCAATTTTTTGTTTGGTTCAACATCAGGCATGCTATTTAATATCTGCATACATGCTTTCACTGAGTAAGCTTCTGTTTGCTGTGCTGCATTTTTCTTTGATTCAGCAATGATCAGTGATGCATCTGCCAGGCGATCAATTGCATTAATAGCATCATCAGCTGTTCGCTTTTGCCCTTTTGAAGTGTTTTGCGACCCACTTGCATTGCCCTTCTTCTTTTTCTCGACCTTAGTGGTGTTAGGCTTCTTAGGACAAGAAACAGGGGAATCATTTGTTCCATCAGATTCAACTTCTACTATCTCATTCAGATCAATTTCAATTTGTTCTTTGCTGGTTCCACCTTTCCCTTTGCTAGATATAGCACCAACTCCTGATGCGGTAGAGCTAGCACAAATGTCCTGAAGGTCTATCCAACTTGGCCACACTTTGTCTCGGTATTCTTGAATATTCTTGTCCTTCTGCAGTTTGTTAGTTTATTGTAAGTCCATTTTTCAACTGTATGATATAGCAATATTTAAAAATTAATGTGTTTCAACTTACCGATATGAGATCCGCCCGACTTTCTTCTGAAGCTTTGATCATTTTATCATCGTCATCCCAACCAAACCCTGTGTGCTTTAGAAGTCTGTCCATGCTAGCATAACAACTCCTGTAGTACTTATGACGATTTTTTATTTGTTGCAACTCAAGTTTGTCTACCTTTGACTCATTGAACTGTTCTAGGATTTCACGCCATGCTTTCTTTGTGTATCTTGTTCCTTCCTTACCTCCATTTTGAGTTTGATCTTTTAATATGTTGAGCAATATTTTGTCCTCTGAAGATTTCCATGTGTGGCGCTTTATGGGCTGCTTTTCGGTCTTTTCCTTCTTAATATTTTTGATTTGGTCGTCCATATTTTCCTACATGTAAACAAAACAATATAAACTACTACTAGTTAAATCACTTAAGCAGAAAAAAAGGATTTTTTATTACCTTTTGGCCCTACTTATCTGTACTAGTACTATTTACTGCCAATGGTCTTCCATTATGATGGAAGTAATTATGATCTACTAAAATCAGTAGAGCTGCGCTATACACACGACAAAATATGGACTATGTTTAAAATCCGGCCACACATGCGCGCATACATCGGGCACCGGCCGCTGGATTTCGATGCCGTGCATGCATCGGGCAGCAGGATCGTGCATGAAGCAATTTCTAAATCAATATCAAGGGTATCGCATCTATAAAAGAATTGTCAACTTTGTACTGAAATTACATGACTACGACTCAGGCTGAACTACGACTAGTGCATAGAAAAGGTTTGTCTATTCATCACTCGAGTAAAGACATGTTGGCGGAACTTTGCAATTTAAGTTCCATACTTACACTTGTTTCCTCAGAACATGAACAATTTTGCTATAAGTTTGAGTATGTTCATCAGTTTCTGATTATGAATCTTACCTGTAGGCTCATGAAGATTGATTTCTTGCTGCAAACAAGTTGAGGAGGTAGCTCTTGTTGTCCCAGCAGGGTCAGCGGCGTCTGATTGGAGATCTCAGCCTAGCGTCGATGGCCAGAAGATCGATGATCACAGCCGTTATCGCCGGCCAGCCATGGAAGAAGCACGTACCCAGATCCTGTTTGTTGATGTTTGTTATGCCGGCATCCCTGTATATATATAGAAGCTTGGAAAAAGGGCGCGTGCTAGTTGCGCGGGAAGGCACAGTTGGCGCCAACAAGTTTGTTGAGGAAGACGTAGAGGGGAAAAAAAGTCTGTTTTATGTAACCAGGTTTCTATAAAAACGAGTATTAGTCGTTTTTCACTAGACACACTTTCCTGGCTTTGTGGAAACCGAATTCTGCTTATCCACGTTTCTATTGGGCCACCCAAACGTGGTTTTAGTTTGTTACACGGTTAGATCGGATTACGGGAAACCAGCTCTGATAAAACAGCGTATCCAAACAAGGACCTTATATCCAGACCGTATACCTGAGCCGGATATGAGGACGCGTCCACATCAGACTAGTGTGCGGTGACCCCACACGGACACTTCTTGAAACCTTATAGCGTCCAGTGACCACGCTCCGACACACACCGCCGAGATGCAAAACCCGACATTTAGGGAGATGTTTCGGAATATCATCTCGCTCTGCAAACTCCGTTGCGGAGCGGAGCGACATCATTACAATTGTAAAAGCGTTCACACGGGTACCCGCGCTCTCCACTCCGTACTGAAGTGCAGCAGAGTGGTTGCCGAACACAGCCTAAGCAGACAACGAGCGACCCCACCTAGCCGCACTCACATTTCCTTCCATCCGCTCGCGGCTCGAGTCGCTCATCCGCCTTAGCCATGGCCCCGGAGGGAATTAAAAACTTAAAAAACTTTACGCCAATGGTCACACACAGAAGCGGCGGTTAGAGTCCTGAAGGAGATCGGAGCCATGTGAGCGAAGCTCGGTGTGAGCCGGCCCGCCTCTAGGCTACGCAGGAGCGGGAAAGAGGAAGGACGGAGAGCAGCAGACGTCGGACATGGCCATGAAGGGTGCGGAAGCGGGCCGGGGAGGAAGAAGATGAAGGTCATGTAGATCTGGCACATCTGGTTGCTGGATTTGGCATGGCCGACGTGCTAGGCGAGTTTGAGGTTGCTCAAGCGAAGGAGGCGATGTAGCACCAGACCATCATCGACTCCTTCCACTCGAAGACGAAGGTGGAGGCAAACCGCCGCTACCCTGCGAGAGGCACGAGCGAAGGTGGACGCAATCTTCGAGGACAACATAGAGTCCGATGAGGAGCCGGAGCTGCGGGAGGCGGTCATCCATCAGGAGGCTAGTTCGTCTGGCACTGCCGACACGGCTTCCCGCTCCAAAATGTCGTAAAAGAAAAAAATGACTTCCGGGTCCACGACTCAGCCACCCACAAGTTCTTTTCCGGCATGGTGCCGTGTCTCAAGCATTGCGAGTTTGTTTTCGCATTTTTATTCCGACGACAAGATTTGCCTTTTTTTTTGCAACGAGATTTGTTCAGCGAGAACACGAGACTACGACACGCGGGAAAGCGGACCACGTAGGTCCGGCGACTGCACGAGACCACGTACACGTACAGGGATGCATCCGTCCGATCCGATCGGACGGCCAGGCCTCAGCCGCCCCAGCTGCCCCCGGCGCGCCGTATTCCGTTCGCACGGGCGCGGATCCCGGCGGCTACGGCTCCTCCGTCGCGGGCCACGCGCATTCATTATTCACTGCCGCGGGCGTTCACACCTCTGTCCATAACACAAGATTCCAAAGCCCCAACCTGCCCCCGGCCGGTGGGCCTGGCCCTATAAATTCCCGGTGACGTCCCCGGCCCACCCCTCCCTCCCGCGCTCCACGCCCCCTCCCCCCCCCCCCCCCCCCCCCCCACCCCCTCCCCGCACCTGAGTTCCGAGCCCGCCCGATCTCCCGCCGCAGCCATCCCGCCGACGCCGCTCCGTCAGGTCGCACGGGGAACCTCGCCATGGCCGCCGCGTCCTCCGCCACCTCCGTCCACGACTTCACCGTCAAGGTCCGCCCCGCTCTCCCCTCCCCCCCTTCGGTCTCTGTATTTATCTCACACGCTGCTAGATCCCCTGCTCGGCTTGCCCCCGACTCCGAGATGGCTCTAGGTATGCTTGATCTTCGCTTTGCTTGTTCGGGTGGACCTTCGTGTGGACTTCTCCGCCGATCCGGTGGATTTAGACTGCCGAACCGTCTGAATTCGCTGACCGGTAGTTCGTTTAGCCTGATTTCTGGAAGGCGCGAGGTGAATTGTGCGGTAGTACGACTGTGTTGAACGGCTTTCCCTTGGTGTGCAGGATTCAAGCGGCAAGGACGTCGACCTCAGCGTCTACAAGGGGAAGGTTCTTCTCATTGTTAACGTCGCATCCCAGTGGTACGTACGACCTTTGACCTCGCATCCCATCCTTCTTCATTTTCAGCTCGGCTATGAGACACCTCCAACTTACAGGCAGTGCGTTGAATCAAATTATTTTGTCTGGTCCACCGCAAATGAAAAAAATAAGTACAGTCCAAATCAATAGGTTATTATATGCCGTGTTCTACTTGACTGTCCAAAATAATGATCGTCTACGACGTTAAACATGGACTCTGTACTAAATAAATTCCATACAGAACCTTACTTCTTCAGCTATTAGGCTGCTAATTATTGTCTGTGACCAATTGTTCCAGTGGCCTAACTAACTCCAACTACACCGAGCTGAGCCAGCTGTACCCAAAGTACAAGGACCAAGGTTTTTCCTTCATCCATTGTTTTTTGTACCTTTTACCTTGTTATTATATCTATGTCATATGGATTACTGGGTTTAATCTGCTTATTGCTTGATGATGTACTGGTTAGTCGATTTACACAACAAACTCCGGTTGTTGGATGCTAACCTCTGTGTTCTATTGCCAATTTGTGGTTTTACAGGCTTTGAGATCTTGGCTTTCCCATGCAATCAGTTTGGTGGGCAGGAGCCTGGCACCAATGATGAGATAGTTCAGTTTGCCTGCACTCGCTTCAAGGCTGAGTACCCCATTTTTGACAAGGTACATTTGTGCTGTGATCTTCCTAGGCGAAAGTAATGCATTTATCTGTTTCAGTGTGACAGCGTTGCAAATGTTTCAGTGGGATGCCCATGAATCTCCGTTTTATCTTAAGAGTTATCCATCCAAGAGGAATGATTTATGTTGCATTATTGAGCCCTAGTTCATATTGTCTGTCAGGTTGATGTCAACGGCAACAATGTTTCTCCCCTATACAAGTTCCTGAAGTCTAGCAAAGGTGGCCTTTTCGGCGACAGCATCAAGTGGAACTTCTCCAAGTTCTTGGTTGACAAGGAGGGTCACGTTGTGGACCGCTATGCCCCGACCACTTCCCCCCTGAGCATTGAGGTAACTAACAGCACGGTGATTCACATCCCCTTTGTACATGTTGAATCCTGAAGCGCTAGGCGGTCAACATAACACTTGCTTTGTGTATCTGCAGAAGGATATCAAGAAGCTGCTTGGGAGCTCTTAGACGCGCCGCTGGCCGGAGCGTCTCGAGAAATTGGCACTCTGTATTCTAGAAACAATAATAATGTTGTGTTGAAATAAAATCTGTACCCAGCATTTCAGAGGCTGCATCTGCTATGTTTTCAGCATCCTACTCTGTAGTTGTTGTATATGTGGTGTTAATGAATGAATTCAAATATTGTAGCTGTTCGGTATGCCTTTCATTGGATCGTGTTGTTGTCTGGTCAGGTTTCTGAAGAACATAATTTCTCACAGCTTGATAGCATGATGCAACTCTGCATTTAATAGCGACAACCACCAATAGGTGGTAATGGGTAGCACAGAAACTTAGCCTAATTTTGTGCCAAAACCATGGATAGCATAGATAAATCCCACGTATCACAAATGTTCAGAAGACGCTTCTGTGTTCTGAATGTGCATTTCATAACCCTTCGACATAAAATGACTTGCTATTACTAGTTTATAGCTCTCACCGATAAAAATCTGCAGAACTACACCGTCGTACCCGACTTAGCAAACGACATATCAATTTTACACGTCTCTAGAAGTCTTAGTTAGAATTTAGAACTACTCTTGCTCCGCGAATTTGAGTTTGGAAGTACACTTCCGCCCACAAAATATCTTTGGAAACCAAAGTTTTTAATAGCTTGCCCTTACAACTGTTACGTTATATCTCCATGTATTATCTTCATGCATATGTCGCAGCATGGTGAAGCCAGGTGCTAACCATTGGTCAGGTCAAAGTCATGGCGGTCAAGTTTGACATCTTCAATCCTGGACCACCCAAACAGAGGCAAAGGTGAAAATGGTTCATAAGGCATTGCATCCAGCTCCCAAGGTACTTTCAGCTCATTAAGTTGGCTGTCACTGGTCTTTGGCTCCTTCTTTTCCTCTGTCACCGTGTAATTGAAGCTTCCAGCAATTACCTGAGGTAACAAAACACGATACAAAAATTCACTCTGTGAGCTTCTACACAAGAGAGAACAAAGGCGGAAAAGAACATCAGGAAGATATCATCGACTGTGTCACCGCAACTGTTTGGAGAATTTACGCATTAGTTTTTTTTTACTGTGGCATGTGCCTGCAGTTCCACTTGGTAAGTGGCAAAATTATGTCATGTACCTGCACAGGGTCTGCAGCGATCAGCGGCCCTCCAACGCTACCTCCAAACAAGCTGCCACAAGGAGTAGAAACCATAATGCTTAAACCCCCATTGCTGTTTCCTGAGCCACCATCATCAGACAGCAGATAAGAGCCTTTTAGTGAAATTACCTCAAACTGACCCTGCAAAGTCAGTTCAAAGTAAGACCAAGAGATGGAAATGCTTTGTTTATGATAAAAAATGGACTGAAGGAGGGGAACCATTTTTTTCCCACGCTACATAAGGGGATTAAGAATTTGTACTGGTCTATTAGCACACATCAAACTGATATAAGACAAGCAATTCATTAATTGCTGAAAATGGGGGGAATAGTAGTAGCCACTAGCCAATGTTGGACACTGAGGCAAACCTGGTAAACTGCATTGTCAAGGCCACCTGAATGTGAAGATAGACGGAGGGTTATAGCTGATAATGGGCCATTGGCTGATAGAATACAGATGGATTTGGAATGCAGCTCTGATAACAGCATAATCTTGGAGGTAATATCCTGTGCATAAAAGTACTTTCAGTATTGCTGTTAAATTATCGGCAACATATGAACAGTGTGCACTCAATGAATCTTCTATGGCCACACCAATTTTCTTTAGAAAAAGGAACTGGGTGCTAAAAGTAGAAAACAAGTGATTTTTCTATCACATGTTGAGACCAAACACAGCCACATCAAAGATCTGTGCAGAAGCCTGACAAGGACAAAATTCTTTAGCCCATCATATACGGATCAAGGACCTACCAGTGCATAAAACACGATGAACGGAAGATCCCGTACAGACTGCACTGCACCGCACAAGAACATGCAGAAAGAAGTAGACTGAAGTTCTGTTTGAAATGCTATGGGCTTATGGTAGTCAAATAAATAGTATGTATTACGTTAATGTTGAGAACCTGCAGTTTGGTAGAATGAAGTTCACACTTGTCTAAATTTGGAAATTTGCTACTCCCTCCGATCTGAAATAAGTGTTGTGGTTTTAGTTAAAATTTGAACTAAAATACGACACTTATTTTGGATCAGAGGGATAGTGAACAAGGAGATAGGACAAAATTAACGTTGATCATCTTGCAGACAATACACTCCAAAGAGCAGTAAACTAAAGATAGTAGTACATGACATTCTTTTCACACATCAGTGACATCACATAGTAAATTATCGCAAAGTAATTTTGTAATTTTATTCACATCATACAGTAAATTATCTACAGGTTCAAGACCCAGGGAAACAGAAACAGAATAAACCAGGTTAGACGGAAAAAAATGGGAACATTCCTCAGCAGCTGAAGCGCCATATTAATCTAACTAATGCGTAATGAATAGTAAAACAACACACATACACAAAGCAAAATAAAAGTTGGCATTGTTCTTGTAATTTGCAACTTAGATGGGTAGGTGCCTGAAGCTGCATACCTCTCCCCGATTGATAAGCAGTATATGTGGAGCAAATGCATTTCCAGGTGAGCACCCCCCTGTTGATCATCAAAACATAAATTCAGGGCCACCTGATGAACACACAGAAGGGCAAGCCTTCTATCAAAGGAGATGAAATTTTGAAGCAGTAAACTTCGGCAGTACGATGTAACATCCAGTTATACTTATACACAAGCACAAAGACATCACGTTCTTTGACTGTCAAATTTCTAGACATTTAGAGTTGACACTCGTACCCGTTCTACTGTGAGAAGAAGCTAAACGACATTTATGATCACGCGGCGTTTGCACATCTCTTGGACACCATGGTGATAGATTGCACATGGAAAAGGAGCACCTTTATTTCAGAACAGGTTGCTGAGAACATTGTCCATGAACAATACCATCTAATTACTTTGACAGTGGCAACCATTACATCACCGCAGTAAAATCATGCGACTAAAAGCTCTAGTAGTTAGGATGTCGTTCTCTCGGCTCGCTTCCAAGATCACCCTTTTTAATTAGGGCCCCCTAATTAATTCCCCAGGCACCACCCCACAACCCGGCACCAAACAACTCTAAATAAAGACTACAGGCACAGCACCAAAACGAGGCCCCGCCACTAAAATATGGAGCTCCAAAGCCGAAAGAGCGCAAACAAATCAAGCGAACAGCGAGCAAACAAGGGGGCTCGCTGTTGCTCGCGAACGGCACTCACCGAGAAGCGCGAGCTGCGACTTCCTCCCTCGGGGCCTCGGTGGTCCGCTCCTCCGCTTCGCCGCCGCCTTCTTCTCCGACGAGGAGGCCGTCATCGCCGCGGGCGGCGGTCGCATTGCTGCGGGGCCCTCGGCGCCGCCGCCGATTTCGATGGGGGGCGGTGCCGAACCCTAGGCGCGTGATCTTTCCGCCGCCTGCGTGCGGAACAGTGGCGTTGCAGAGAGCTGCAGGGTTTTCAGGCTGATGGTGGGGGGTTAAAGTTGTGCGGTGTTTGCAGGTTGTGGATGGTTAAGTGGAAGAAGGTGGTTAGCGTGAGTCCATCATCCCTGTGACGAACTACTTACTGTCTGAGAGGGAGTAGAAGAAAAATTACCGCTGAGAAGTCATGGGCTTGGGCCTCGGCCATATCTTACTTTGGGCTTCGTTGGGCTCAAGTCCATCCCTATCCCCGCAAAAGAAGTCCATCCAATATCTTATAGTATTTCTCAAAAAAAATAAAAAAAATAACACATGTGCTGTTAGAAGCAAAGTAAGCACCCTCAATACCTAGCCGCCACCCCCTTAAAAAAAGCCTAGGGTTCCTCTACCTCTTGCCGGCACCGTCGTCGGTCCGCATCATCTCCGGTGGCCCTAGAGGCCATGGAGGCATGGTGAATTCCGGCCCTTGTCGGCGGGAGGGTTCCGTTTAAGATGTTTTTTTGAGTTTTGTTAGGATTTGTGTCCGGCTCAGGAAGGCGAGACGGTGGCGGCTTTCCGAAGATGGAATGAGGTTCTCCTCGCCTAGCCCGTCTCAATGGTGCATCTAGCATCACCGAAGGGCGTGTGGAGGTGTGTCTCTAGCGGATCTCACGGGATTCAGTCGGTGGTTGTCTTTGGTGGATCTACTCGGATTCGGTCTTCGTTCGTCTACGTTCTTTTGTTTTCAGGTTTGATCCTTCCGATCTACGTATTTCTTCATCGGCGACAGTTGTTATCCTGGTGCGTTAGTCATATGGGGCCTTAGCACGACGACTTCTCGACTGTCTACTACAACAAGTTTTTCCCGGCTCCGGCAAAGGAGGGGTGATGACGGTTGCGTGCCTTCGGCTCGCTTCAATGCTTGTAGTTGTCGCTAGGTGGTCTATGGATTTGGATGTAGTTTTTATTATTTTTTATGTTCGTTGTCCTATCATGATCGAAGATGAATAAATTGTAAGTTTTCTCGAAAAAAGAGAAACAAAGTAAGCAGCGACAATTAATATGGATCAGAGGGAATAATTTTTTCCTAGCAACAAACATTGTTAAATCTTCTACATATGTGCAAATTTCCGAAAAGAAAAACTTCTCCTAATGCTTTGAACAAATAAAATAAAATCAATGCTCCAAAAAGAACAAATATAAATGGGACTTCTTCATGGAAATTCTTATCACAGGATGCTGGGCCATTTGGAACCAAAGAAATGATGAAATATTTGAAGACACAAGATGCTCCTTACTACAATGCAGGATCAACTTCACAAGACACTTCAAAGACACAATGATCAGGGCTAGGCCTAGTATCAAGGAGGGTGAGGGAGTCCTGGATTAGGGGGTGTCCGGATGGCCGGACTATACCTTCAGTCGAACTCCTGGACTATGAAGATACAAGATTGAAGACTTCGTCCCGTGTCCGGAAGGGACTTTCCTAGGCGTGGAAGGCAAGCTTGGCGATACGGATATGTAGATCTCCTACCATTGTAACCGACATTGTGTAACCCTAACCATCTCCGTGTCTATATAAACCGGAGGGTTTTAGTCCGTAGGACAACATACAG
Source organism: Triticum urartu (assembly GCF_003073215.2). Lineage (NCBI taxonomy): Eukaryota > Viridiplantae > Streptophyta > Magnoliopsida > Poales > Poaceae > Triticum > Triticum urartu. Next base: position 643,966,118 of record NC_053023.1, on the reverse strand, counting down.
AACAACAATCATACCATAGGCTAGCTTGTAGGGTTTAGCCTCTCCGATCTTGTGGTAGATCTACTCTTGTACTACCCATATCATCAATATTAATCAAGCAGGACGTAGGGTTTTACCTCCATCAAGAGGGCCCGAACCTGGGTAAAACTTCGTGTCCCTTGCCTCCTGTTACCATCCGGCCTAGACGCACAGTTCGGGACCCCCTACCCGAGATCTGCCGGTTTTGACACCGACATTGGTGCTTTCATTGAGAGGTCCTCTCTGTCGTCGCCATCAGGAAGGATGCCTCGTCCCGTCTTTAAAGACGGCACCGTTGCTAAGGGAGCTTTGACTGTCGGCCAAACCCTCCGGCGAGGTGGTTTTCTTATGACCGCCTGTTCGGCTTCTACGCCGACGATGACCTCTCAAGCCATCGAAAACAATCTTCATGTCAGTTCAGAACTCGCCGAGCAGTTAGATCCAATGGAGCTCTCCTCCATAAACGAGCTCTTGGATCGCATTGCCGCCCTGGGAGTCGCTACGGATTACGACCAGATTGGGCCTAAACCCGATCTGAGAGAGATTAACTCTCCCCAAGTCACCCATCACGTTGCCGTGGTAGAGGGACAGTGCGGCGACCCTTCATCTATCTTAAGGACTAGCTACGTCCTGATTCCTGATCCCTCCAAGCCGGATACCCGCGGAGGGGAGGATATCACTCAAGACCTGAACTTAGAGTCAGGCGACGGGTTGGATTCATTGGACAACATCCAGGAATCCAAATTTTCGAGTTCGGAAATTCCTCGGCCTCTGAGCCTCAGATTGGGTGAGGCTTCGGATTTAATTCCACCCACCCACCCGAACATAAGCGATCTATCCCAAATCAGGCAAGAGCCCGATGAAACAGTACATCATTACTGGGCCAGATTCCTCCTGGTTAGGAACAGGATAAGGGACTGCCGCGAGGAAGACGCAATCTCAATCTTCTGCAATAATTGCACGGACAAGGGAATCCTCAACGCCATAAGTCGCCATGATATTACACGCTTCGCTGACTTAGCGTCCATTGTACGAAAGTACTGTGCGGTGGAAAGCGCCTGGAAAATAGAAATAAAATTTTGGGACGATCCGGCCCTGAATACAAACCCAGTCCGAAATAAAATGGTGCATCATCGCCAGACACCCGGGTCAAACACCAAAAAGCAAAAACCCTCTACAGGGCATGGAACCGTACTGGAAGGATGGCTTAATGGACCCTGTAAAATTCACAGTACAAAGGACGCCACACCAACTCACAGCCTTAGAGCATGTTGGATACTCCGGCAGGTGGCCAAAATTGGCGAAGATCTCCTAATTCCGGAGGCCACAGAAAGCCACCCCAGAGACACCAATACGGTATTAACAGTCTTCGAGACTTTCGCATCAAATAATATGCGAAAAAGGACACTCCACAGCCTTGCCGAATTCTACCAAGTAGCAACAATAAATCCATGGAGTGACACGGCTATTACGTTTAACGCCAGTGATGAACCTAAATTTCGAACAGCCCGAGCACCAGCCGCATTGGTCCTCAGTCCAATAGTGGACGGCTTTCGTCTTACCAAGGTACTCATGGACGACGGCAGCGGATTGAACCTCATTTATGAGGAAACCCTTCAAAAAAATGGAAATAGACTGGAACCGCATTGAGCGAAGCAGCACAACCTTTATAGGAATAATCCCCAGTCGGGAATCGCGCTGTACAGGAAAAATCACACTAGATGTGGTGTTCGGCACGCCGGATAATTACAGGTCCGAAGAGGTCACGTTCCATGTGGCTCCGTTCAGCAGCGGTTATCACGCTCTACTAGGGCGGGAAGCGTTTACAATCTTCCAAGCAATACCCCATTACGGGTACATGAAGCTCAAGATGCCCGGGGCTAACGGGATCATCACTCTCGCTAGTGATCCGGACATAGCACTCCGCGCCGAAAACAAGACAGCCGCACTGGCCCTCGAGGCACTATCCGAAGCCCTAGCGGCTGAAGAACTGACTGCGCTGCGCTCCACGGTGAATAGGGACGATGTGGTACTCGACAAAAGATCCAAGTCCACCTCCTTTAAACCGGCGGACGAAATAGTCAAATTCCAGGTCCATCCAATGGACCCCAATAAAACAGCTTCCATTGGGGCACAGTTAAACCCTGATGTAGACGTCGCACTGCGAGAGTTCCTACGAGAGAACTGGGACATTTTCGCCTGGCACCCTTCAGACATGCCAGGAATCCCACGCAGGCTGGCCGAGTACAGCTTAAATATCCTAAAAGTATTCAAACCTGTCAAACAAGCTCTTCGGCGTTTTTCCGAACCTAAGAGACAGGCCATGGGAGAGGAGCTAGCAAAGTTATTGGAGGCCGGATTCATCAGAGATATAAAACATCCGGACTGGCTAGCAAACCTGGTGATGGTACCAAAGAAGGACAAATCCTGGCGCCTGTGCGTTGATTTTAAAGACCTTAACAAGGCTTGCCCAAAGGATCCCTTCCCCCTACCCCGCATCGATCAAATTATCGACGCTACTGCAGGACACGATTCGTTGTGTTTCCTCGACGCATATTCTGGCTACCATCAAATCAAGATGGCAGAGTCAGACCAAGCCGCAACGACATTTATCACACCATACGGCCCATTCTGCTTCAACACAACGCCCTTCGGGCTCAAAAACGCCGGCGCAACATATCAGCGCATGATTCAGACATGTCTCGCAAACCAGATCGGCAAAAGAGTGGAGGCATATGTAGATGATGTGGTCGTCAAAACAAGACATGTCGAATCTCTAGTAGACGACTTGAGGCTCACATTTGATAACCTCCGAACATACGACATCAAGCTCAACCCGGAAAAATGCGTTTTCGGCGTCCCAGGCGGAAAGCTCTTGGGCTTCATTGTATCCGGTAGAGGAATTGAAGTAAATCCAGCCAAGATCCGAGCTCTGTCACAATTGGATATCCCAAAGAACCTCAAACAAATACAAAAGTTAACCGGATGCGTGGCGGCTCTAAGCCGCTTTATCTCCCGCTTGGGAGAAAAGGCCCTACCCCTTTACCGCCTCCTTCGGCGCACCGAACACTTCGAATGGACGAATGCAGCCACGGCCGAACTCGATGAAATAAAAGCCATATTGCCAACAAACCCAGTCCTGGCCGCGCCAAACATTGGCGAACCAATGCTATTGTACATTGTAGCAACACATCAGGTTGTAAGCGCAGTGCTCGTTGTCGAACGAGAAACGGACGGACACAAATCCCCCCTTCAAAAGCCGGTCTATTATGTGTCCACTGACCTCACTCCGTGCAAATCACGGTACCCGCATTATCAAAAGATCGCGTACGCGGAATTCATGGCATCCTGGAAGCTACGACACTACTTTCAAGAGTGTTCAATAACAGTAGCCTCGGAAGTACCACTTAACGATATTATAAACAACCGTGACGCAACGGGCCGGATTGCAAAATGGGCCATCGAGCTCCTCCCATTTGACATAACTTATAAGCCACGGCGGGACATCAAGTCGCAAGTTTTGGCCGACTTCATCGCAGAATGGACAGAGGCCGAACTCCCTAAAGAGTACGGCACATATTCAAATTGGATCATGCATTTCGACGGCTCCAAGATGTTGGCCGGACTAGGGGCTGGCGTCGTTTTGACGTCCCCCACAGGAGACACAGTTCAATACGTACTCCAGATTATGTACACAGACTCCAACAATGCAGCCGAATATGAGGCCCTTTTACATGGCCTCCGGATGGCAGTATCCATGGGCATTCAACGCCTAGAGGTGTGCGGGGACTCGAACCTCGCAATATCCCAAATAAATGGAGACTTCGATGCCAAGGATCCAAAAATGGCAGCTTACCGCAACGCCGTCCTAAAAATGTCAGCTCGGTTCGAAGGGCTCGAATTTCACCATATAGCCCGGGAAAATAATCAGGCGGCAGATGTCCTGGCACGCATCGGCGCAAAACGCGATATAGTCCCCCCAACATCTTCTTGGAAAGGCTGTTCAAGCCATCCGTAGTATGGGAAGGCGAGCCGAACAATAACAGCCCGGACCCAACCGTACTGCCCGACACCGAACATTCTGACACAATCGGAGGCTCTGCCAATGAAATAACACCTTCAGCCCACGTAATAATGGCCGTCATCGCCCTGTGGACAGAACCATTCCTCGCCTACCTTACTAGGTAGGAACTCCCCGAGGACCAAAATGAGGCACGCTGCATAGTGCGGCGATCCAAAGCCTACAAAGTCCACGAGGGAGAGCTTTATAAGAAAAGCACTACCGGCATCCTTCAAAGGTGCATCTCCGAAGAGGAAGGGCGGAACCTCCTGGCTGAAATTCATGCCGGACTCGGCGGTCATCACGCTGCAGCTCAGTCCCTTGTAAGCAAGGCATTTCGTACAGGCTTTTATTGGCCGACGGCCCGGGCAGACGCCCAGGACTTAGTCCAACGATGCGTCGGTTGCCAGCTCTTTGCAAACCAAAGCCATATGCCACCCACCGCCCTCCAAACTATCCCCATCACTTGGACCTTCGCGGTCTGGGGGCTTGACATGGTTGGACCCCTTAAAGGCGGAACCCACAAGCAAAAATACTTACTGGTCATGGTGGATAAGTTCACCAAATGGATAGAAGCCAAGCCTGTTAAGACGGCCGAATCCGGACCGGTGATAGACTTTATATCCGGGGTTGTACACCGTTACAGCGTCCCCCACAGCATCATCACTGATAACGGCACGAACTTTACGGCCGACGAGGTAAAACTCTGGTGCAAAAACATGGGCATCAAGCTCGATTATGCTTCCGTCTATCACCCACAAACTAACGGCCAGGTCGAACGTGCAAATGGTCTTATCATGAGCGGCATCAAACCCAGATTAGTGCGGTCCCTCAAGGAATCTAACACGCACTGGGTAGAGGAGCTCGACTCCGTACTCTGGGGGCTGCGGACCACGTTGAATCGCACCACCGGATACACACCATTCTTTATGGTGTGCGGCGTAGAGGCAGTTTTGCCTTGTGACATAATTCATGCCTCACCTCGAGTGCGCATGTACGAAGAAAGAGAAGCCGAGCTTGATCGGCAGGACAGTTTAGACGCATTGGAGGAGGAGCGTGACGTGGCAAAAGCCCGTTCCGCATTCTATCAACAGCAGGCTCGAAGATACCAAAGCAGAGAATTACGGGCCAAAAATTACAACGTTGGCGAATTAGTTCTATGCCTACCGGACAAGAAAAAGGACAAACTCAAGCCCAAGTGGGAAGGTCCCTTCATAATTGACCAAGTCCTGACTGGTGGAGCGTACTGCCTGCGAGATGCATCGGATAACCGACTTGAGCCGAACCCATGGAACGCAGCCCGTCTCCGAAGATTCTATGCCTAGCGCCGGACTCTGTGTTCGTCTCCTTCCTCTGTCCATTTTTTATATACTGTCTGTCTTACATTTCTCTCCTTCTCCCCTTCCTTTCTCTTATAGCCTTCAAAGGCTCATCAAATGACGTGCTATTCGCACTCATTAAACCTGGGGGCTTCTTTTAACAGAAGCTTATTTATATGGGCTTCATTCCCAACACATGTGTTACACTTCCGCATGTACCTTTTATTTCACCATTATATGCATCGATATGACTTAAGTTTTGGCCAAGCTGGGTTGCCTGGCTCCTGTGCTTACCCCTACGTTCCCGATTATTCGGCTAGGCGGTAAAGGGAGCACCTCTGCGATTGTTACTGCCGGATGAGCCGAATGTGTACCTTAGACTGGGTGAAGCCGAAAGCTAGCGTTCTTAAGGGAATATTCAGTCGGTGACCTAAAAGATGATCTTTTCACTTATTTATTTATGCGCCCCCAGATGCTTTTTCCCGCATCTTTTTCGAAGAATGGGCATGCACTTTAGGGCATGCCTCCCAGGGAAAGGAATCCCTAACGGAACTATTCTCCCTGGAAAATGTTTCTTACTAACCATGTAATATAACATAACTAGTCGGGCACTTGTCTGTTCACGCACTAATGACCCCTACGCCTGGTATCCATGCATTCCCCGGTTCTTATATAACCGCATGGGAATTCGGACACACTCCGGACCGTCAGGTCCCGAGGCTGAAGCGAAAAGATCGGCCATGACAAACGATCTACAATCCGGCTAGAAGGCATTATAAATGTCAATTAAATTACATAGTCATTCTGACTAATTGTATTCCTCTTCAATACCATCTAACAGGCTGTCTAATTTACAGTCCTGCTGGGAATACTTTGCGGCCAATTCTACTTGGCCATATACTAAGCTTATAGGGATCTCCTTCCCATCGGGCCCCACAGGACCGACCTCGGCCATGTGGTTGGGGTCAGCCTTTGTGTACCGCGTCTTCACCATGGCCCAAGCCTCCCTAGCGCCTTGACGGCAGGCCGATATCTTCCACAATCAGAAGTGCCGCCGTGCTCCCTTTAGCTTCTCCGCAAGCTCTCCAAGACCTTCGGGCATGGAGATGGATGGCCACAAGGCCTGGGCGACGCCTTGCATCGCCTGCCGAACTCGCTCGAGCAGTTGCGAGAGCTCGGGAAGAAGGTCACCCGTAGAACCGGGCATCTCCTCTACAGGACGACCTGTTAGCACACCTACATACATTACTCTGTTAGTCGACTTCCCCGCCGAAACTTTTTTCAAAGGTTCGTTCAAGCACTTACTAAATATGCCGCGCCGAAGTCGCTGATTCTCCTTAATGGAGTCTGACAGCTGGGCACGAACATCTTTCAGGTCGATGCCCAGCTTGGTGTTGGCATCTTGGAGATCGTTCTTCTCCCGCCTCACCTTTGTCAGCACCTTCTCACTAGCCTTCAGCTGGCATAGGAGTTGTTGCCTTTCCGGACTCAATCCGCCGCCATCTGCAAATTCATTTGTCAGATTCGTGAAGGAAATATGCCCTAGAGGCAATAATAAAGTTATTATTTATTTCCTTATATCATGATAAAAGTTTATTATTCATGCTAGAATTGTATTAACCGGAAACATAATACATGTGCGAATACATAGACAAACAGAGTGTCACTAGTATGCCTCTACTTGACTAGCTCGTTAATCAAAGATGGTTATGTTTCCTAACCATGGACAAAGAGTTGTCATTTGATTAACAGGATCACATCATTAGTTGAATGATCTGATTGACATGACCCATTCCATTAGCTTAGCACCCGATCGTTTAGTATGTTGCTATTGCTTTCTTCATGACTTATACATGTTCCTATGACTATGAGATTATGTAACTCCCGTGTGCCGGAGGAACACTTTGTGTGCTGCCAAACGTCACAACGTAACTGGGTGATTATAAAGGTGCTCTACAGGTGTCTCCAAAGGTACATGTTGGGTTGACGTATTTCGAGATTAGGATTTGTCACTCCGATCGTCAGAGAGGTATCTCTGGGCCCTCTCGGTAATGCACATCACTTAAGCCTTGCAAGCATTGCAACTAATGGGTTAGTTGCGGGATGATGTATTACGGAACGAGTAAAGAGACTTGCCGATAACGAGATTGAACTAGGTATTGGATACCGACGATCGAATCTCGGGCAAGTAACATACCGATGACAAAGGGAACAACGTATGTTGTTATGCGGTCTGACCGATAAAAGATCTTCGTAGAATATGTAGGAACCAATATGGGCATCCAGGTCCCGCTATTGGTTATTGACCGGAGACATGTCTCGGTCATGTCTACATTGTTCTCGAACCCGTAGGGTCCGCACGCTTAAGGTTTCGATGACAGTTATATTATGAGTTTATACGTTTTGATGTACCGAAGGTTGTTCGGAGTCCCGGATGAGATCACGGACATGACGAGGAGTCTCGAAATGGTCGAGACATAAAGATTGATATATTGGAAGCCTATGTTTGGATATCGGAAGTGTTCCGGGTGAAATCGGGATTTTACTGGAGTACCGGGAGGTTACCGGAACCCCCCGGGAGCTATATGGACCTTAGTGGGCCTTAGTGGAAGAAGAGGAGAGGCGGCCAGGGCTGGGCCGCGCGCCCCTCCCCCCTAGTCCGAATAGGACAAGGAGAGAGGGGGCCGGCGCCCCCCTCCTTCTCTCTCTCTCTTTTCCCACCTCGTGAATCCTATTCCAACTAGGAAAGGGGGGAGTCCTACTCCCGAAGGGAGTAGGACTCCTCCTGGCGCGCCCTATGATGGCCAGCTGGCCTCCCCCTCTTGAACCTTTATATACGGAGGCAGGGGCACCCCATAGAGACACAAGTTGATCCACGTGATCATATTCTTAGCCGTGTGCGGTGCCCCCTTCCACCATAGTCCTCGATATATTGTAGCGGTGCTTAGGCGAAGCCCTGCGACAGTAGTACATCAAGATCGTCACCACGCCGTCGTGCTGACGGAACTCTTCCCCGACACTTTGCTGGATCGGAGTCCGGGGATCGTCATCGAGCTGAACGTGTGCTAGAACTCGGAGGTGCCGTAGTTTCGGTGCTTGATCAGTCGGGCCGTGAAGACGTACGACTACATCAACCGCGTTGTGCTAACGCTTCCGCTGTCGATCTACAAGGGTACGTAGATCACACTCTCTCCTCTCGTTGCTATGCATCACCAAGATCTTGCGTGTGCGTAGGAAATTTTTTGAAATTACTACGTTCCCCAACAATTCGCACCCATGTCGTGCTTCGCAAAATACTTATCTTTCGAAGTGTATATTACCAGAGGGGGTCTCCTTGGGCTCCCCTGCCGCGGATAGTGCGGCCTCAAGTTGGGCTTTGCACTCTTTCAGCTCCTGGGACAGTAGGGAATTCTTTTCTGTAAGAACCTGCATAACAAATGATCCTTAAATCAGTTATTCTAACTGTTTCAAGTCTCGGGGGCTACTGGTATATATATATATAATTGCCAAAATTTTCTTACCCGTATGTCTTTTACATATTGCTCCGTGGCTCTAGCTAGACCATTTTGAGTGGCACGGAGGTACGCATCTCCTGAATTGAAGACATCTAATGCCTCTCGGGAGAAACAAGCATCGCGAAGAATTGTTCGGCGACGCATGTGGTTCATGGCACTCTCCACCTCAGAGTTGGTGGCAGACAACCTGTCCACATCCTCCGTCGGAGGAGCATCCGGTGTGCGCCTTGTGTTCGCCTCCGCCTCCGGACCAGGCTTTGGAGCCTGGCTGGTGGAGGCGCGATTGGCAGCCTCTCCGGGTATAGTCCGGTGAGGTCTCTTTGTCCTGAAGAGAGCACGAGTGTCAATATGCCTTGAAGGTATAACACCTGGGATAAGGGGACGCGCCATACCTTTGCGCTGACACCTCGGTCTGGGCTGCACTTCTTTTCTACCCACGGGGCCCTGCGGCCCCTTGTTGGCTTGTCGCCGTAGATTCGGCCTCCCGTCTCAAAAACCTCCCCTGCAAAGCTCGGTTGTAATCAGGAAACTGAAAACACGAGAGGGCGGACCCCTATTCGGGGTACTGGGACTTCGATCTCAGTTACCTGGGAGGCCGGGATTAGCCCTGGGTAATCGACCGTAATGGCCACCAAGGCGTTGTCCTTGCTCAATTGATGGAACACTCCATCAATCAGCTCCACAGATAAGTCCGGATCCTCTTGAGAGGCCGGGTCGAGGGATCGTCCTGGGTCCTCGGGTTGTGGAGGAGGGTTGTTTATTTCTTTAACAGCCTGGCGCAGTTCCTGCATTGAAGTCGTTAGACTGAATATTTAACAATGGGAATATAAAACGGATGGGCAAGTAAACCACTTACCCAGCTTGGGGGGTTGTACATAGAAAATCCATCCTGTGGGTTGACGCGAAGAAATTCCTCCTCTTCTCCCTTGTACAAAGCGGACAAGGTCTTTGTTAGGGCCGCGGCCGAATCCGGTCCCTTACGGCCGTAGCGGGTGGCGTCGTCCTCCCCGTTGAAATCCCACATGGGGTGGCCTCTGTACTGTAGCGGCTGCACCCCTTGCATGATGCATGCGACCATGACCCCGATCATGGTCAGTCCGGAATGAGCTAACAATCTTATCCGGCCCATCAGGTAACGGACGTCCTTGCCACTTTCCCTCTGAGGGCTCTGTGGATGCCAACTTCGGCGCTTCTTTAGTGGAGCGCTGTCGAACTCAGGGAGGCCGATCCGGACAGGATCCGGCAGCGGGACATCCTCTATGTAAAACCATTCCGAAGGCCAGTCCTCGGACGCCTTCTTTGGGGTTTCAGATAGATATCCGGTCCCGGCGATGCGCCACACTTCGGCTCTGCCCACTTGATATATCGACCCCTTCTGAGAACGGGGCACAAGGCAGAATAGCTCTTTCCACAGCCCGAAATGAGCCTCAACACCCAAGAACAGCTCGCAGAGGGCTACGAAGCCCGCGATATGCAATACGGAGGCAGGCGTAAGATTGTGTAGCTGGAGACCATAGAACTCTAGGAGCCCCCGGAGAAATGGATGGATGGGAAATCCGAGCCCTCTTATTAAATAAGGGACGAGGCATACCCGCTCTCCTTTGGAGGGATTAGGGGCACTCTCCGCTTGCTCTCCGCCATTATAGATGGCAAGACCGGCTCGAACCGGGACCATATAGGCCGGGGGGAGAAATCCCTTGGTCTGGAGCGTCACTAGCTCGCTATGCGGGATGGAGCATCTCTCCCAATATCCAGGCTGAGGGCTGGAGGGGCGAAGGGAGCAGTTGCGACGGCTGGCCATGGTGGTATGGACCTTTGTCGGATGCGCTCTGATGAACACTCGCGAAGGGGAGAAGGTGTGGTTTGGATCTAAATCCTCGTCCCCTTAAATGGGCGGCTCATTTACGCGGCTAGGGGTGTGGATGTAAAAACACTCAGACTTTTCGTATTCATTTGAACACGTGGGAGACGGCCATTATTGGGCGTAGAAGCCAAGAAGCGCAACATTTACAAGAAACTGGACTTTATTCAACAGGTAGACGGAATTTGGAGGAGAACCCGCCTTGCAATGCCGAAGACAATCTGCGCGCCGGACTCATCGTCATTGAAGCCTGGTTCGGGGGCTACTGAGGGAGTCCTGGATTAGGGGGTGTCCGAATGGCCGGACTATACCTTCAGCCGGACTCCTGGACTATGAAGATACAAGATTGAAGACTTCGTCCCGTGTCCGGAAGGGACTTTCCTTGGCGTGGAAGGCAAGCTTGGCGATACGGATATGTAGATCTCCTACCATTGTAACCGACTTTGTGTAACCCTAACCCTCTCCGGTGTCTATATAAACCGGAGGGTTTTAGTCCGTAGGACAACATACAGAACAATAATCATACCATAGGCTAGCTTGTAGGGTTTAGCCTCTCCGATCTCGTGGTAGATCTACTCTTGTACTACCCATATCATCAATATTAATCAAGCAGGACGTAGGGTTTTACCTCCATCAAGAGGGCCCGAACCTGGGTAAAACTTCGTGTCCCTTGCCTCCTGTTACCATCTGGCCTAGACGCACAATTCGGGACCCCCTACCCGAGATCCGCCGGTTTTGACACTGACAGAGGGCATGATTTCTTGGCTAGATAGTATGTAATAATTATATATGTAATCATGTTCCCTACTAACTGACTGTAATTGGCATGATCATGCCCCCTTGTAAACTCTTTTAACCCCTAATTTATAATGAAAAAGATCACAATAGGGATTTTCCCCTACTGTAAATGGTAAAAAAAAATGCTCCAAAAAGACTATTTTTGAAAGAGATTTGGAGTATTGATTTTGTTATTTTTGTCTAGAACTCCACGAATGTGATTTTATCACAAAATTTTGCACGCGAAAGAAAACTAAGCAATGTTTGTTGTAAAAATAATTATGTTTTTTATTTTTGTTTCTGTTTTTCTTAGGATTGGACAAGCACTTTCGGGGTATAATTGTGAATTTTTATTATTAAAACATAGATTTCTCATATCACTATAATATTTAAACTTCTAAGCTCCCTAGAAATAGGGAGCTTTCAGTTCTCTGGGGCGTGGGTTTGATGTGAGCCATGCACATATTGACTAAGCAACATATATTACTGCATTGGTCTATACGCTATACCTGGGTTGCTCATACCGTTTGTCCTGAGAGTTCTAGTCTCTCTCCCCCTCTCTCTCGAGTCACCCATCCATCATCGGGGCCCCTCCTTCCGGACCGGAGTTGGGGTGGGGGAGGAGGACGTGCTAGCCATGTTTATAGTAGTAATATTAGTAGTATAGTTAGATTTTCTATGAGGTGGACTGGCAATATGTCATGCTGGTGGAGGCTGCAGGATCTCGGGCGAGTAGCTCTTGGTGGCTATCGGCAGTGATCCTCATGTAGATGGCGCTTTGGTGGTTTGAGCCAGAGGTGGACAGCGGCGTCATAGGCGACCCCCCCCCCCCCCCCCCCGCCCCCCCCCCCCCCCCCGAATAATGTCTTTAAGGCCCCAGATATGGGGAAAACCTATGCGCTTGGGCCACTCCTCCTACGCCTCCGAGGTGGGGGAAGGGAAGTTGGGCTTGGTGATGGCTCGATATTTTGCCACTTTTATAAGAGAGTTGTGATGTGGTTTTCACCAGGTTTCAATATTTTTTGCGTCTTTCTAAAGCTGATCTTCAAGAAAGAAAAAAACTTGTTTTCCTATTGTTGTGCGGAAATGGACGGAAACCAATCAAGATCCCATCAAATGAAGTCGAATGAAGCAACTTCCCTTTTTTGGCAAAGTTGCATCAGAGTGCAAGATGGTGCGTGGTACGAGCGCAATAACTCATACCACCTGCCCCCAGCCCCACCTCATCTACAGGAACAACTTTCATGAAGCCTCACTACTTCTACGCCACCAAACAACTCGGTAGGCAGTCCCCGGCATTTCTTGAACCGTGGAGAGTAATTCGTGATGCTCCGAGCCTCCGACTCTATGGATGAGGATTGCTTCTTGTGGAGGTTCTCGGCGAATGTGCAGTACTCTACTAGCTTTGCTTATTCTATCGTATTTCTTGGATCCAAGGAGGGGATTATGCTAAGATGTTATGGAAGAACAAGGCACCTTTAAAGGAGAAGTTATTCATTTGGCTAGCAATGAGAAATAAATGTTGGAATACAAATCGTCTGGAGCGTAGCAGGTTTCCTTGATGCACCCAATGTTCGTTGTGTGACCAAGAGCAAGAATAATTGATGATCTTCTGACACAATGCTCGTTTGCGAGAGACGTGTGGTTCGGACTTCTTGGTTTCAGGAATATGACAAGTCTTGCTTCTCATAACCAAGATTCAGCTAGAGGTTGGTGGTGCTCCATTGAATCGAGGATCCCGAGGAATCGTATTGAAGAGATCTCTTATAATTGTGGGGATGAGAAAACTGAGCGCAACGCGGGTGTCTTTGAGGCTAAGTCGACCTCTTTTGTCACGGTTGCTTCCATCGCTTTTGAGGATTCCAGATTATGAATGGTGACCCATACCGTGAGTAGTAGTAGGTGATGGGAGTATTGGCTAGTGGTGGAAAATCTCATCTTGTAATTATCCTCCTTTTTTCCAATCCTAATAAGAACGACCAGCAACAATTTTCTTGTTCTTGGAAAAGAAATGTCCAATTGCTCTCCTGCCGCTCATGAGTATCGAACCCATCAATGTGCAGAGGACGTTTTTGCCACACCAGGGGCACTGGATCTTTATAGAAGAGGACATAACATGAAGACAAAGTGAAACATGCATACTATAGCAACATGAATTGCATGTGAAGTTATTGGGCCAAAGCTAGTGTCAGCGGTCTACACGTGAAAGCGTGTGATCGTCAACTAATCTATGCTTCTGATGAGTCTCTCACATCGTGAAAAGAACGACACAAAAGAATAACCAGTAGAGCATCACAACAGAACTTGCAATATTTGACGGGCAAATCACATTCCAAGGGACTCAATGTCTCCAGTTCAAGTGTCGTGGCGTTCCTGCAAAAAAAAGAGGTCACGGGGTTAAGATTTACTACGTGCGGATTTGTTTGCAAATCTGAATATTTCGAGCTGTACACATATTTTTCGAATCGAAGATGGTCAAATCTTTTAAACCAAAGTTTGCATGCCATATGCTCCATGTACATAATTTATTTAGAATGACTAATTCACATCTAGATGTTTTTAAGGATGTCACATCTAACTGTTTTTTTTTCTTCAACGCAGGTACAGCGATCCCATCCGGCATCGCTAGCTCGCAGCACAGCGATCGCATCCGGCATCGCTCGCTCGCAGCGCTGCCCTGTTGTGGGGTGGGCTTTCTTTTTTTGTTGTTTTGGGCCGAGTCTGTTGCTGGCTTTACATTTTTTGTTTTTGGGCCGCGCCTGTTTTGCGGGCTTTCTTTCTTTTTGGGTCGCGCTTGTTGCGGGCTGTCTTTTTTTTGGCCGCGTCTGTTGCTGGTCGTTAGTTTTCGTTTTGGGGCCAGTTTTTTATTTTCGAATATTCTTTTTTGCATACAACACATGAGACATTTTTTAAAAATAGATACCTTTTTTACTCATTTTTTTGTTTTTCTATTTTTTCGTGGATACATAAAATGCCAGATAGGGTTGCTACAAGCTTGAACATCGTCAAAAAAGGGATGTCTAGGCTTCGTCTAGTCAATTGGTCCCCTGTTGCATGTCAAGCATCGACTCACAACTAGGGTGTGTGTGTGTGTATGTGTGTTTTATTTGTGGCCCCCCAGTTGCAAATTCACCATCAACTCGCAATTATGGGACGTGTGTATGTGTGTCGAGGGTCCCTAATTATTGCATGTCGATAACCGACTTGCGACTAGAGTGTATGTGTGTGTGTGTTTTATTCGTGGCCTCCAGTTGCAAGCTGACCACCAACTCGCAACTAGGGGATGTGTGTCCAGGGTCTCCAATTGCATGTCGATAAATGACTTGCAACTAGGGGTGTGTGTGTGTGCCTTTTTTGTCAAGGGGTCCCGAGTTGCATGTCAAGCATCGACTTGCAACTAGGGGGTGTGTGTCTGTATGTGTGTTTTATTTTGTGGCCCCCCAGTTGCAAGTTGACCATCAACTCACAACTAGGGGATGTGTGTGTGTGTGTCGAGGGTCCCCAATTGCATGTTGATAACCAACTTGCAACTAGAGTGTGTGCGTGTTTGTCATTTTGTCAAGGGGTCCCCAGTTGCATGTCAAGCATCGACTCGCAACTAGGGGGATGTGTGTGTTTGTTGACGACCCCTAGTTGCATGTTGACCATCGACTCGCAACTAGGGGTGTGTGTGTGTGTATGTGTGTGTGTGTGTCTTTATTCGTGGCCCCCAGCTGCAACTTGACCATCAACTCGCAACTAGGGATTGTGTGTCTACATGTGTGTTTTGTTTGTGGCCCCCCAGTTGCAAGTTGACCATCAACTCGCAAATAGGGGACGTGTGTGTGTGTGTCTCGAGGGTCCCCAGTTGCATGTCGATAATCGACTTGCAACTAGAGTGTGTGCATGTTTGTCATTTTGTCAAGGGTCCCAGTTGCATGTTAAGCATCGACTCGCAACTAGGGGGATGTGTGTGTTTGTTGATGACCCCTAGTTACAAGCTAACCGTCGACTCGCAACTAGGGATGTGTGTGTATGTGTTTTGTCGTGGGTCCCCAGTTGCATGTCGAACCACTGACTGCAACTAGGGTGTGTGTGTGTGTGTCTGTATGTGTGTTTTATTTGTGGCCCCCAGTTGCAAGTTGACCATCAACTCGCAACTAGGGGATGTGTGTGTGTGTCGAGAGTCCCCAATTGCATGTCGATAACCGACTTGCAACTAGAGTGTGTGCGTGTTTGTCATTTTGTCAAGGGGTCCCCAGTTGCATGTCAAGCATCGACTCGCAACTAGGGTGTGTGTGTTTGTTGAGGACCCCCAGTTGCAAGTTGCCCATCAACTCGCAACTAGGGGTTGTGTGTATGTATGTGTGTTTTATTTGTGGCCCCCCAGTTGGAAGTTGACCATCAACTCGCAACTAGGGGATGTGTGTGTGTGTCGAGAGATCCCCAATTGCATGTCGAAAACCAACTTGCAACTAGAGTGTGTGCGTGTTTGTCATTTTTTCAAGGGGTCCCCAGTTGCATGTCAAGCATCGACTCGCAACTAGGGTGCGCGTGTTTGTTGAGGACTCCCAGTTGCAAGTTGTCCATCAACTCGCAACTAGGGGTCGTGTGTATGTATGTGTGTTTTATTTGTGGCCCCCAGTTGCAAGTTGACCATCAACTCACAACTAGGGGATGTGTGTGTGTGTCGAGGGTCCCCAATTGCATATCGATAACCGACTTGCAACTAGAGTGTGTGTGTGTGTGTTTATCATTTTGTCAAGGGGTCCCCAGTTGCATGCCAAGCATCGACTCGCAACTAGGGGGATATGTGTGTTTGTTGATGACCCCTAGTTGCAAGTTGACCATTGACTCGCAACTAGGGTGTGTGTGTGTCTTTATTCGTGGCCCCCAGTTGCAAGTTGACCATCAACTCGCAACTAGGGATTGTGTGTCTATATGTGTGTTTTATTTGTGGCCCCTAGTTGCAAGTTGACCATCAACTCGCAACTAGGGGATGTGTGTGTGTCGATGGTCCCCAATTGCATGTCGATAACCGACTTGCAACTAGAGCGTGTGCGTGTTTGTCATTTTTTCAAGGGGTCTCCAGTTGCATGTCAAGCATCGACTCGCAACTAGGAGGTGTGTGTGTGTGTTTGTTGACGACCCCTAGTTACATGCTAGTCTAATTTGTTTGTGCTTTTTTTCACGCTCGAGTGATCGCACGCGTCGCGATCGATCTGTGTCTCGTCGTATTATCTTGTCGGACTGGGAGGCCTGCAACGGAGTGCGACTATTTTTTTTGTTGGGCCGCCATCACCTTGGTTTGATATGGGCTGTTTTAGAATACGAAGAGTCTAGCCCCAGAGTATATTAAATCGATACGGCAGCCTCCACCGAGTTTTTCATTCTCCTTTCGCCTGTTCCCCTCACGCAGTTGTCCCGTTCCCCTCCCTTGTTCTTCCATTTTTTTTTCATTTATTTTTGTTTCAAAATCTGAAGAAGAACATCGACTCGCAACTATAGAAGGAGGGGGTGGTGTATGTGTGTTTATCGATGGCCCTAGTTACAACTCCATAATCGACTCGCGACTGAAGTTGTACCATCAACCCACAACTGGGGGGTGGTGTTTGTGTGTGTTTGTCGCGGTCCCCAATTGCATGTCACCCATCGACTCGCGACTAAGGATGTGTGTGCTTGTCGAGGGCCCCCAGTTGCAAGTCAACCATCGACTCGCAACTGGGGGGGCGTTGTCAATGTGTGTTTGTCGAGGGCTCCCAGTTGCAAGCCAACCATTGACTCACTACTCAGGAAGGGGAAGGGGACTATGTTTCTATGGGTCCAGTTGCATGTCAACCATCGACTCACAACTAAGGGTGTGTGTGTTTGTTGGGGGCCCCCGGTTGCAAGCAGATCATCGACTCGCAACTAGGTGAGTCTGTGTTTTGTCGAGGCTCCCCAGTTTCATGTCGACCATCGACTCACAACTAAGGGTGCTTTTTGTGTGTTTGTCATGGTCCCCAGTTGCATGATGACCATCGACTTGCAACTAGGGTGTGTGTGTGTGTTTTGTCGTGGGTCCCCAGTTGCATGTCGACCATCGACTCGCAACTAAGTGTGTGTGTGTGTGTGTGTCGAGGGTCCTCAGTTGCAAGCCGACCATCGACTCGCAACTAGAGGGTGTGTGTGTTTGTCGAGGGTCCTCGGTTGCATGACGACCATCGACTCATAACTAGGGGTGTGAGTGTTTGTCTGAGGGTCCCCAGTTGCAAGCAGATCATCGACTCGCAACTAGGCGAGTCTGTGTTTTGACGAGGCTCCCCAGTTTCATGTCGACCATCGACTCACAACTATGGGTGCTTTTTGTGTGTTTGTCGTGGTCCCCAGTTGAATGACGACCATCGACTTGCACTAAGGGTGTGTGTTTGTTTTGTCGCAAGTCCCCAGTTGCATGTTGGCCATCGACTCGCAACTAAGTGTGTGTGTGTGTGTGTTTGTCGAGGGTCCCCAGTTGCAAGCCAACCATCGACTCGCAACTAGAGGGTGTGTGTGTTTGTCGAGGGTCCCCAGTTGCATGACGCCCATGGACTCGCAACTAGGTGTGTGTGTGTGTGTGTTTGTCGACGGTCCCCATCTGTATGCTGACCATCCAGTCACAGCTAGGGGGTGTGTGTTTTGTCGTTGGTCCCCAATTGCATGTGGACCATCGACTCGCAACTAAGGATGTGTGTGTTTGTCGAGGGTCCCCAGTTGCAAGCAGACCATCGACTCGCAACTAGGGACGTGTGTGTGTTTGTCGAGGGTCCCCAGTTGCAAGCAGACCATCCACTCGCAACTAGGCGAGTCTGTGTTTTGTCGAGGCTCCCTAGTTTCATGTCGACCATCGACTCACAACTAAGGGCGCTTTTTGTGTGTTTGTCGTGGTCCACAGTTGCATGACGACCATCGACTTGCAACTAGGGGTGTGTGTGTGTGTTTTGTCGTGGGTCCCTAGTTGCATGTCGACCATCGACTCACAACTAAGGGTGTGTGTGTGTGTGTTTGTCGAGGGTCCCCAGTTGCAAGTTGACCATTGACTCGCAACTAGAGGGTGTGTGTGTTTGTCGAGGGTCCCCAGTTGCATGACGACCATGGACTCACAACTAGGGATGTGTGTTTTGTCAAGAGTCCCCAGCTGTATGCCGACCATCGACTCGCAACTAGGGTGTGTGTGTTTTGTCGTGGATCCCCATTTGCATGTCGACCATCGACTCGTAACTAAGTGTGTGTGTGTGTGTGTGTGTGTGTGTGTGTGTCGATGTGTGTTTGTCGAGGGTCCCCAGTTGCAAGCACACCATGGACTCGCAACTAGGCGAGTTAGTGTTTTTTCGAGGCTTCCCAGTTTCATGCCGACCATTGACTCGCAACTAAGGGTGTGTGTGTGTGTAGAGGGTCTCCAATTGCATGTCTACCATCAACTCAGAACTAAGGGTGTGTGTGCTTATCGAGGGTCCCCAATTGCATGTAAATTATCGACTCGCAACTACAAGGATGTGTCTTTGTCGAGGGTCCCCGGTCGCATGTCGACCATCGACTCACAACTAGAAGTGTGTATGTTTGTCGAGGGTCCCCAGTTGTAAGCCAACCATCAAACTCGCAACAAAGGGGTGTGTGTTTGTCGAGGGTCCCCAGTTGCATGACGAACATGGACTCGCAACTAGGGGTTGTGTATTTTGATTTTTTTACATATATTAGAACTGAAAGAAAACTACACCTGAAAGAAAAAAGAAAAAAATTGAAAATAAAAGAAACAAAAGGAATAGAAAGCACAAATCGTTACTATGTACGATCGGCTACAGCTACAGGCCGTAGAGTGAGCAAGCGTGTGAGGCACGCTGGGCCTTGCCCATGCGAGCGTGCTATGGTCACGCTGGTCACACACAAAAAAAAAGACAAGGCCCTAGTGATCCAATAACAAAAAGGAAAAACAACAAACAAACAAACAAACAAAAGGTTATAAACATACGGAATTGCTAACTCACATCTAGATGAAATTTAAGGATGTCACATCTAAGTCTCTGGCCATTGGATCTGTTTGTTGTAATCTCATGCAAAAATCTCGTTCTGTTGTTTGCATCTGTCGCTGTCGATTGTTGCACCCTGTCGTTCTTTTTTTCGGCCCATTCTTGTTTGTTGGCCCGTTATGGTCGTTAGACCAGGGAAGGGGCGGGCCACTTTTTTTGTTTGGTTGGAAAAAGAACTGCATGGTGTGCATGTTCGTGTCAGATAGCTGGACCATTTTTTTTGTCTTTCGAGCTTCATTTTCTTGTCTATTTTTTGTGGTGTGTCCACTCACTACAGAAATTTCATTTGTAAGCTCTTTTTTTTCTTCGTTGTTGCCCGTGTTGACATGTTGTATGCTGCTGCACTTTGGCATCTCTACGTGGGCTGCTGGCGTGTTTTTTTTTGCCCTCTCTTGTTCATTTTAGGCTTGGCTTTTTTCTCCTTTTGTTTTTTAGGCTGTGATGCTCAATTTTTTGCTTTTTTCTATTTCTATATATATATATGCAATTTTCAATATTCATATTTTTAGCACGGCTCACATGTTGTTGTTGTCCCAGCACGAGTGATCTGCGCATCCTTGTCCATGTGTTTTTCGGTCGTTTCCGTGTTTGTGTTTCTTTTTCTTAGTTTTTTGAGCGGGATTGCTAAAATACATCTAGACAAAATTTAGTGATCGCATATCTAGATGTCTAGCCGTCCGATCTAATGTGTCTTTGTTTTCGCACTAGAGTGATCACCCGTGTCATGAACGATCCGGGCCGTGTTGTATAGTCTGTCGGGCCGTGAGGCCTACAGCGGAGCAGGAGTATTTTGCCTTTTTCCTTTTTTGTTAGGCCGTGTTGCCTTTGTTTGTGTTTTCTTAGAATACAAAGAGTGTAGCCGAGAGAATATTACATGGATACGGCAGCCTCCCTCGAGTCGTCACTCCCGTCTTATGTTCTTCCATTTTTATTGTTTTGTTTCGAATCCAAAGGAGACGACCTGACCTGGCGGATCTGAGGCTCGGAGATGGCAGGGAACGTTGTTTTTTGGTTTTCCCCTATTTGTTTCATGCACTCTTTTTTCCATGTCATTTTTTTATATACTGCGTAAGCAAGTGTTTGCCTAGTTGTTTTTTCACACAAATAAAAATATCATGATTTTAGTTTGTATGTAAACCCCTCGACTCTAGAATAGAGCTATTTGTAGTTTTTGTAGTCGCCTCATTTGCAAGTAGCCATCCCGAAAATTGATTTTTTTTAGTTGTCTAAGTTGCAAGTCAACCATCGACTCGCAACTATGGGGACGTATGTTTGTACGGGCCCAGTTGTAAGTCAATCATCGACTCGCAACTAGAGGGGGGGTATGTTTGTAGGGCCCCTAGTTGCAAGTCAATCATCAACTCGCAACTAGGGTGGACGTATGTATGTAGGATCCCAGTTGCAAGTTAACCATCAATTCACAACTAGGATGCGTCATACTTTTTCTGTAGTTGCCCAAGTTGCATGTCAAACATCAGACTTGCAACTAGGGGGTGTGTGTTTGTAGGGGCCTAGTTGCAAGTCAACCATCAACACGCAATTAGGATGCTTCGTACTTTTTTGTAGTGGCCCCAATGCATGTCAACCAGCGACTCGCAACTAGGGGGGTGTATGTTTGTAGGGGCCATGTTGCAAGTCAACCATCGACTCGCAACTAGGATGCATCGTACTTTTTTGTAGTGGCCCTAGTTGCATGTCAATGATCGACTCGCAACTAGGAGGGGCTTATGCTTGTAGGGGCTCAGTTACAAGTCAACCAACTAATCGCAAGTGGGACATGTCAAACTTTTTTGTAGTTATCCTAGTTAAAAGTCAACCATCGACTTGTAACTAGGGGGGACATATGTTTGTAGGGGCCCAGTTGCAAGTCAACCATCGACTCAGAACTAGGGGGTGTATGTTTGTGGGGACCCAGTTGCCAGTGAACCATCGACTCGCGTCATGCTTTTTTGTACGCCCCAGTTGCAAGTCAACCATCAACTCGCAACTAGGATGCCTTGTACTTTTTTGTAGTGCCTCCAGTTGCATGTCAACCATCGACTCGCAACTAGGGGGCGTATGTTTGTAGGGGGCTAGTTGTAAGTCAACCATCGACACGCAACTAGAGGGGGCATATGTTTGCAGGGCCCCTAGTTGCAATTCAAGCATCGACTCGCAAGTAGGGCGGACATATGTTTGTAGGAGCCCAGTTGCAAGTCAACCATCGACTTGAAACTAGGACGCGCCATAATTTTTGTAGTGGCCCTAGTTGCATGTCAACCATCGACTCGCAACTAGGGGGCGTATGTTTGTAGGGGCATACTTGCAAGTCAACCATCGACACGCAACTAGGACGCATCGTACTTTTTTGTAGTGGCCCTAGTTGCATGTCAACCACCGACTCGCAACTAGGAGGGGTGTATGTTTGTAGGGGGGCGGTGGCAAGTGAACCATCGACTCGCAAGTTGGACGTGTCATACTTTTTTGCAGTTACCCTAGTTGCAAGTCAACCATAGAATCACAACTAGGGGGTATGTTTGTAGGGGCCCAGTTGCAAGTCAACCATCGACTCGCGACTAGAATGTGTCTTAATTTTTTGTAGTGGCCCCAGTTGCATGTCAAACATCGATTCGCAACTAGGGGTCATATGTCTGTATTGGCTCAGATGAGTGTCAACCATCGAGTCACAACTAGGACGCGTCGTACTTTTTTTGTAGTGGCCCCAGTTGTATCCCAACCACTGACTCACAACTATAGGGGGTTGTATATTTGGAGGGGCTCGGTTGCAAGTCAACCATCGACTTGCAACTAGGACGCGTCGTACTTTCTTGTAGTAGCCTCAGTTGCATGTCAACCATCGACACACAACTAGGGGGTGTATGTTTGTAGGAGCCCAGTTGCAAGTTCATCATCGACTCGCAATTGGACGCATCATACTTTTTTGTAGTTGCCCCAGTTGCAAATCAACCATCGACTTGCAACTAGGACGAATTGTACTTTTTTGTAGTGGCCCTAGTTGCATGTCAACTGTCGACTCGCAACTAGGGAGGGGCGTATGTTTGTAGGGGCCAGTTGCAAGTTAACCATCGACTTTCAACTAGGATGCATCGTACTTTTTTGGAGTTACCCCAGTTGCAAGTCAATGATCGACTCGCAACTAGGGGGAGGGGCGTATGTTTGTAGGGGCCTAGTTGCAAGTCAACCATCAACTACCAACTAGGGGGGCAAATGTTTGTAGGGGCCCAGTTGCAAGTCAACCATCGACTCACAATTAGGGGTCAAATGTTTGTAGGGCCCAGTTGCAAGTCAAACGTCGACTCGCAACTAGGGGGCAAATGTTTGTAGGGTTCCAGTTACAAGTCAACCATCGACTCGCAACTAACTCTTTGATCTCCATATTAAGTTTAACCTTTTTTATTTTTCACTAAGACAATCATTGATACAAATTATTGGAAAGTAAAATGATTTTCTGTGTAACATGATAGAGATTAGCATGGCTCTCTCATTGAGGACTCAAAACAAACAGCCACCCATCCATGAGAAAATGTTTCTTTTTTTTCAAATTTTGAAAATGCTTGTGTTTCGAAAATGTATGCAAATTTTGGGGAAAAATCATGCTCATGTTCATGGTTCTATTTTTTATACACAAATTCAAATAATGTTTGCATTTTTAAAATTTTGTTCGGAGTTTTAAAAGACCTTCATGCTTATAAAAAATGTTCATGTTCATGTTTCAAAAAATGTTCGTATTTAATAATAATAATAATATAGGTTTGCATTTTCATGAAATGTCTGAGGTTTTACAAAGTATTTACAATTAAAAAAAGGTCAGTGTTTTAAAAATACTCATTTTTCTGAAGAAGAAAAAACATATTTTGAAGTTCCAAAAGCCGGTCTCTAATTTCTCGCTGTTGATGGTTTCTTAATGTTTGTCGTTCCATTTGGGACACGTAATCTGCTCATGTCAACTGGTTAGAGCATTACTAGTAGAGCCCTCAAACCCTCAAACCTCTAAAAATAACTGTTCTTTTACAGTTTTCGTCAAAAAAAGCCGTAGACTAGAACCCCTTAACCCTCAAACCCTCAAAAAAATTTAAAGGTCCAACCCTCAAACCCTCTCTCAATCCTCAAAAGTAAGGGTTGGGGAGCAAAACCTACCCCAAACCTCATTTGGCGGTTATACTCGCGCGGGAGGGAAAAATCCTCCCAACTCCCGCGTCCATACCCGCGACCGCCGCTGCTAGTCGCCCCCGTCGCCGGCGGCCGCCCCGTCGACCTCCCGCGTGCAACGACAACGTCGTTCATGGGGAATATTCCGTTATAAGGGTTGGGTTTGAGGGTTCTAATATTTGCCCCTGTTTTTCAATCCATAAAAGTGCACAAAAAAAATCATTTTTGGACCCTTAAAACGCTAGTGAGGGTTTGAGGGTTCTACTAGTAATGCTCTTAGTGGGGAGTGCAGGTAGTTTTCAGGTCCCTAGGTCGATCTATGGCAAAATGGGCTGGGCCAGTTGGGGGTACCCTGTACGAAGAAAAACACAGTTGGGCACTAGGCGTGAAGGATTGTCCCATAAAAAGAAACCAGCGCAAAGGAAAAATCATCATCGGACAAAAAACAAATAAAAAGACCACAAACAAAACTTAGATGTGACATAGTTATGTCACATCTAGATGTGTCTTAGACACACCCATAAACATATGATGATTTTAACTTAGATGTGACATAGTTATGTTACATCTAGATGCGTCCTAGACGGACCCTTGGGTGTGTCTAGGACACATCTAGATGTGAAATAATTATCTCACATCTAAATATGACATCATCCTCATCCTAGAAATTAGCACATCCCACCTCATGGTTGTTTGATTGTCTTTTTTTCTTCGTTTCTTCCGGCCTGCCTGTTCGACTGATCGTCTTACTCTTCCGGTGTCTGTTTCCTGTGGTATGAGTTGCAACATGCAGAACAGCAGAAGCACAGTACTCTGTCAGTTATATACACAAACTAGAGCATACCGAGTACATACACCAATCACTACAACGGATCACTAAAATAGCTCGACGTGCTAAAGCAATCATGGTGCACCGGGAGCCATTGTGTGGGTCCACTTCATCTCAAGCTACAGTAGCTAGCTCTAAATGGATGCCACTCAGACGTTTCATCATTCTTTTTTGCAACACCTTTTTCTTGGTCATTTATAAGGCACAAATTAAACTGAAAACCCAGGATAAAATACCCATGCAAGTAGTTTCGTGTTTGACAACTCATATAGAATTATTTGGGTCATCTATGGATAACATATATAGAAGTACAAACATATGGTAGGCTTGTTCTGCTTGCTGCCCTTGTTCACCTTCCACATACATGTGAGTTGCAAATTAAGAGTGACTATGCAACTAAGGAAAAAACAAAGGATCAAGCCCAATTGAGAGTCGATGGTGGACTTTTCAATTGAGACGAAATAAATTTCGGACCTAGTTGAGTCGAGGTTGTACTTGCAGCTGAGGCAACAAAAATGAGACCTCTTAATCGGCGCCTTCTGTGCTGATTAGGGTTTCGGGCGCCCACACAAGTGCACATATGAGCCAGCCAATCAGTGGCCGACGCGATCGCTTGGCAGACGTGACATCGTTTGCTTTTTGTCAATGGTTGACCACCTGACATGTCAACTATTGACTTTTAAAAAAATGCAAAAAAATTCAGAAAAGCAAATAAATTGCAAAAAAGGAAAAGTTTGTAAATTCAAAAAAGTTCATGGATTTGATTTTTTTACAAAATTCAAAATAAGTTCATGAATTTGAAAAATAAGCACAAAATTGGAAAAAAGTTGATGAGTTTGAAAAATTCATTGTTTTTGAAAAAAACATTCACGAATTTGAGAAAAGTTTGAGGATTTGAAAAAATAAACCACACAAATTTTGAAGGGATAAAGAGGTGGTAAAAGTGGAGAAACTGAAAGGGTTCAATACTGTTTAGCAAATATTGCAACAAAAAACCTGAAAGTAAAAAAGGTGGGCACTTGAATTAATACAAATTGGCCTTATATGTTCCTAAAAAAATGTTAAGTTGTTTTGAAAATAGCGATTACACAAAAGGTTATGAATGAAACGGTGTTTCTCATTTTGTATACAACAATGACATTTCCAAAAAAGGTCAAGAATTAAATCAATCGGCGGGGACTAAAAAACATATAAATGGTGGATTGCTTGAAAGGAAAACATAACATATGAAAAAATGGGACCCTGCGACTCTGTTGCATTTTTTTCAAAAAGTATAAAAAATGGGTAGAAGATGGGGCTTGCACATGGGACATTTGGAAAAAAATTGGTTGGGCCAAAAAATACATAACAAACAATGTTGAGCATCTAAATGCAAAAAAGAAAGGTGGACTAGTAACTGCTAGGGTTGGGGTCGCTCACATTTGTCTATTGAAGATAGAAAATGTAACTGGGATAAAAAATTGGTCGCTCCTCGGGTTGCAAGTTGATGTGAATTTGTAATCGCGACAACGAAAACTTAGAGCCCAGTTGCGAGTCACGTATGATCGACTTGCAATTGAGGTGGACGTGTACTTCAGGTGGCAACAAAAAACATTAAAGTCTAGTTGCAAGTCCATGGACTTGCAACTTGGGCAACAACCAAATTTCAGCTTACTTGCAAGTAGGGGTACTCGCGGCTGGGTGTGAACAAAAATAAGGTCGGGCCATGTTGCGAATCGAGGATGAACATGCGACTAGGCACAAAGTAAAAAAGGTCGGGCCATATTGCGAGTCAAGGGTAGGCTTGCAACTGAGGCAACAACAACTATAGTCCTAGTTGCGAGTCATGGGTGGGCTTGTAACTGGGATGAGAAAAAATGATGGCCCGCTTGCGTGGCGAGGTTGGAGTTGTAACTGGGATGACAAACACACAAGGGTGAACTTGCAACAGGGGCAACTACAATTACAAGTCCCAGTTGTGAGTCGGGGATGGACTTGCAACTCAGGCAACTACACAACTACAAAGCCCCCCAATTGCGAGTTTATGGTGGACTTGCAACTAGGGAAATTACAACTACAAAAATCCCTAGTTGCAAGTCCAGGTGGACTTGCAACTAGAGAAAAAACACGACTACAAAAGCCCCTAGTTGTGAGTCGAGGTTGTACTTGCAATGGAGCGGGAGCATTTGACGTACTGCCCCCTGACGTGGGGCCACTGACGAGTGGGCCCAGGTCTACATGCCAGTGTGCCAACGACATGTCAGGGAATCCGCGTCCACTTGCAACTGGGCAACTACACTACTACATACAAAGTCCCCAGTTACGAGTCGAGGTTGGACTTGCAACTAGGGCAACTGCACTAATATAAAGCCTGTAATTGCAAGTCGAATTGGACTTGCAATTGGGGCAACCACACAACTACAAGCCCCAACTTGCAAGTCGATGGTACACTTGCAACCGGGACAACTAAAACTACAAAAAGCCCCTAGTTACAAGTCGATGGTGGACTTGCAACTGGTCAAATACAACTACAAAAAAGCACCTAGTTGCGAGTCCATGATGGAATGACAACTAGGACAACTACAACTACCACAGGCCCCCAGTTGTGAGCGAGGATGGACTTGCAACTGGGGAAACTACGCTACTAGAAGCCCAATTACTAGTTGATGGTGGTCTTGCAACTGAGGCAACTACAACTACTGCAAGCCCCCTAGTTGTGAGTCGGTGGTGTACTTGCAAATTAAAACTACAAAAAAATCCCTAGTTGCAGTCAAGCGTGAGGTCCTCCAGTTACGTGTCGAGGGTGTACTTGCAATTGAGACAAAAATGGGTCAAACCCAATTGCATGTCGAGGGTGGACTTTCAACGGGGCCAAAAAAGGGTGATACCCATTTACATATCAATGGTGGACTTGCAGCTAGGGAAAATTGGTTGGGCCACCTAGTTGCATGTCGAGGGTGAATTTGCAACCGTGACAAAAAAAGGGTCGGATATCCAGTTGCATGTCGGTTGTCAATGTGCAACTATAGGACAAAAATCGGTTGGACCCTAGTTGCATGTCGGCAGTTGACTTGCAACTGGGACAAGAAAAATAAAAGAGGCGTGCCCAGTTGCATGACAAGAGTGCACTTGCAATAATATAAAAATGTGTCAGGCCCAGTTACATGTCGGTGATTGACTTGCAACTGCGACAAGAAAAATAGAAGAGACGAGCTCCAGTTTGCATGTCGATGGTCGACTTGCAACTAGGAAAAGAAAATAAAGAGGCGACCCAGTTCAATATTGGGAGTACACTTGCACCAGAGACCAAAATGGGTTGGACCCAGTTGCATGTCGGTGATCAACTTGCAACTAGGATAAGAGAAAAAAAGGCTTAGACTTGCAAATAAAAACAAAAAATGGGTCATTGCGTGGCATTGTAGTATTTAGAAGGAGATCCATCCTCATGCCGCCTCTGCTCCAAAGACAAAGAGGAATGTGATAGAGAGATAGAAGGGAGGGAGGGAGGGAGGGGGGGAGAGAGAGAGAGAGAGCGAAGAACGAAACTGATGAGCCAGCGGTCAACTCATCTTTTCGACTTATACAAGCAACTCGTCTCTTCAATTATGACACAGAAAAAGGACAACAAATGCCTAACAAACAAAGACGCACTGTGCGATGGGTTGCAGAATGGACAACAAACGAGTGACATCAAATGCGCGGGACAAAACAACCCCGATCAAAGATTGCACGAAATTTATAGGGATGGATCAAACGGACTAAAACTTAAATGAGACATTGGTAAAACTCATGCAAGGTGATGGCTAGCTTGTAACTGGGGCCGCTACAAACATATGTTTCCCCTAGTTGCGAGCCGATGGTTCACTTGCAACTGGGGCAACTAAAAATATGTACGATGAGTCCTAGTTGCGAGTCGATGATTGGCTTGCAATTGGGCCCTTACAAACATAAGTCTCCTAGTTGCGAGTCGATGGTTGACTTGCAACTGCCCCCCTACAAACATACGCCCTCTAGTTGCAGGTCGATGGTTGACATGCAACTGGGGCCACTACAAAAAATTACAACACATGCTAGTTGAGATTTGGTTCACTTGTAAATAGCCCCCTACAAACATACGCCCCCCTTGTTGCGAGTCGATGGTTGACTTGCAACTCGGCCCCTAAAAATATACTTCCCCCTAGTTGCGAGTCGATGGTTGACTTGCAATTGGGTAACTACAAAAAAGTACGACGCGTCCTATTTGTGAGTCGATGGCTGACTTGCAATTGGGGTCGGCACAAACATACACTTCCTAGTTATGAGTGGATGTTTGATTTGCAACTAGGGCAAGTACAAAAAAGTATGACGCATCCTAATTGCGAGTCGATGGTTGACTTGCAATTGGGCCCCTACAAACATATGTCCCTCCTAGTTGCGAGTTGATGGTTGACTTGCAATTGGGCTTCTACAAACATATGTCGCCCCTAGTTGCCAGCTGATGGTTGACATGCAATTGGGGGCCCTTCAAACATATGCCACATAGTTGCGAGATGATGGTTGACTTGCAACTGCCCCCCTACAAACATACGCCCCCTAGTTGCAAGTCGATGGTTGGCATGCAACTAGGGCGACTACAAAAAAGTACGTCGCGTCCTTGTTGCAAGTCAATGGTTGACTTGCAACTGTCCCCTACAAACATGCGCCCCCCTTGTTGCGAGTCGATGGTTGAATTGCAACTGGGCCCCTACAAACATACTTTCCCCTAGTTGCGAGTCGATGGTTGACTTGCAACTGGGGCAACTACAAAAAAGTACGACGCATCCTAGTTGCGAGTCGATGGCTGACTTGCAACTGGGGCTGGTAGAAACATACACCCCTAGTTCTGAGTGGATTTTGACTTTCAATTGGGGCAATTACAAAAAATTATGGCACATCCTAGTTGCGAGTCGATGGTTGACTTGAAATTGGGCCCCTAATAACATATGTCCCTCCTAGTTGCGAGTTGATGGTTGACTTGCAACTGGGCCCCTAGAAACATATGTTCCCCTAGTTGCCAGCCGATGGTTAACATGAAACTAGGGGTCGTACAAACATATGCCCCCTAGTTGCAAGTCGATTGATGACTTGAAACTGGGGCAACTACAAAAATGTAAGACTTGTCCTAGTTGCGAGTCGATGGCTGACTTGCAACTGGGGTCAGTACAAACATACACCCCCTAGTTCTGAGTGGGTGGGTGACTTGCAATTGGGGCAAGTACAAAAAAGTACAACACGTCCTAGTTGCGAGTCGATGGTTGACTTGCAATTGGGCCCCTACAAACATACATCTCTCCTAGTTACGAGTCGATGGTTGATTTGCAGCTAGGCCCCTACAAACATATGCCCCCCTAGTTGACAACTGATGGTTGACATGCAACTAGGGGCCCTACAAACATATGTCCCCCTAGTTGCGAGTCAATTGTTGACTTGCAACTAGGCCCCATACAAACATGCAATTAGCAGACAACCCTGGTTGTAAAGGTGGCATGCAATTAGCTGACAACCCCAGTTGTAGTCGTATCTGAAGCATGTAGCTGCAGTCGACTTGCAACACTTATAATTATAAGTCTAGTGAAGGACATGCAAATAGCCGATAACCCTCTACCAGCCTAGTTGCAGTCATGGTGAGAGTCATATAGTTATAGTCGGGATACAACACTTTAAGCTGTTAAATAGTGGTTGAGACATGCTACTCGGTGAGAACCGTTGCATTTAGGGCATGCACAGTTGGGCGGCAACACTTGCAATTGTGTTTCTATTGATGAACATGCAACTGGCTGAGAAACCCCTACCAGTCCAATTGCTGTCATGTTGAGGGTCATGTAATTACAACCAAATTATAACACTTGCAGTTGTAAATCTAGTGAACCTCAACTAGTCACACCAAGATTTACAAAAAAAATCATAAATTTTTAACAGTTAATTTATCTAGAAAACATAACTTATATAAATTTGAAAGAGTGTTCAATTTTTTCAAAAAAGTGACGGATTCTAATTAGTGTCCGCACACTTCAAAAAACATCTTGTACAAAAAATATAATGGATTAAAAGTGGAAAAGAGAAGAAAAATAAAAAAAGTAAATAGCAAAAAAGAAAAGATAGAAACATCAATACAAAATTCTCCCAAAAAATAAAAAAATTGCAGCTCAAAATGACAGTGTGACGACAGACACACAAACATAAAAAAACAAAGAAAAATGAGGAAAAACAAAAGGAAATGGGCTAGCACATAAATGGATAAGCCCATGCATAAAGCATGTAGTAGGAAAAAAAATCTTGACTGTACATAGGGACAATCCCATGTGTGTAGACACGCACAGATAATTCCTACAAAATGTTCAAAAAATATTATGCCCACATGACAAAATAATCGTGACTTTGAAAATAAATTTCTTGTGGATCTCGACTGCAAATGTTGTGCCCGCATGAAAAACACACAAACACAAACACAAAAAATGTGGGAAAAAAAGAATGAACAATGCCACTCCTCGTAAAGAAACACAAAAATCGAAATATAATGATAAGAGCGTAAGAAAAAGGGGAATGTGAGAGTGAGAAGATATAATGGTGGATGGGAGCAGAAGGCACAAGAGATTTGGGATTGACTCAATTTCTAATAAACACATCAAGAATTTGAAATAAAAAGGCTCAGGATAAACAAATGATAAAAAAGAAAAACAACACGAAAAGGCCCAGACCTGAACAAAAAGCAGAACAAAGGCAGCCGGGCACCATCACATTTGACAAAAAAAAAAGCAAGCCCATATGCCCACGAAGGCTGAGCACTGCGCGTGATAGGAAAAGCAGACCAGAGGGATACTAGCGATGCGAGACATATCGAGAACACAAACTAAAAGAATTTTGCACGAATCTCACAGCCCCTTATCATATGGTGGACAAGTTAGATGTGACATAACTAAAAAACATCTAGATGTGAGTTAGTAAATCCGTAATTTATTTGTGCGATTTTACAGATTTTGTAGAACCATATAGGCACAATTTGTCCTTTCAGACCGCATGCTAGGACCACGGATGGACTTCAGAGTGCTGTTCGTGAATCCGAACGGAGCGAACGAAAACGACAGGAAACAAATCTACGAACGTGACACTAGAGACACCTCAAATCACACAGGTGTACTGCTCTGATTGACGCTGCAAGATCGAGCATGCACTGGTCACTTCAGAGTTTATTGACGCCAATCAGTCCTTCACTTTGTGATGCGGGCGACGAACTCCTCCATGTCCGCCCACGACGAGCCACCGTTCGCCACGGCGGCACGAACGTCCTCGGCGAGCGCCTTCGCCGCACTCCGCGCGGCGATGCCTTCGTCGGAGTCCATCGCCCTCTTGATGACCTCTTGAATGTCCTTGGCCGGCAGCGTCTCCCGGCTCTTCTCCCATGGCCTCATGACGATCCCGGCCTTGAGGTGGCCGCACACGTACCCAGCGTTCCACGGCTGGTCGGAGTGCATGGGCCACGCGAGGATCGGCTTCCCGTGGCTTAGCCCTTCCAGCAGCGAGTTCCAGCCGCAGTGGCTCACGAACGCCGCCGTGGCGCCGTGCGCCAGGATCTCCAGCTGCGGCGCCCACCCGGTGATCACCAGCCCCCTCCCTTCGGTCCGTTTGGTGAACTCGGACATCAGCTTGGCGTGCCGGCTCTCGCCGGCCTCCGCGAAGATGTCGGCGCGGTCGGCGTCGCGCAGCACCCAGATGAACCGCTGCTCGCAGCTCTGCAGCGCGCCGGCCAGCTCCTCGATCTGCTTGCCAGGCAGCGACGTCATTGTGCCGAAGCACAGGTACAGCACCGATGACGGCGGCTGCTTGTCAAGCCAGTCCATGCACTCATGCCGCGGCTGCATGGTCACGTCCAGCTCTAGCAGTGGGTTTAACGGGCCGATGGAGAATAGCTTCTTGCCGTCGAGGGACAGGGCCTCGGCTTGCGCGTCGACGAACTCTCCCTCGAGCGCGCGGCACGAGTTGAGGAGCAGCCCGGCGCCGGGCACGCCGAGCCCGCCCTGCCGCTCCACGAGCCCCATGAACGCCTCGGTGAGGAAGGACTCGGGTGACGGGACGGGCAGGCCGAGCGCGCGCACCAGGCGGTGGCTGGGGTCCTTGAACCCGGCGCCGAACGACTGCCCCACGCACTGGAGCGCGTACGCCTCGCCGTTGGGCAGCCGCGACGCCTCCGTCGCGGGGAAGGCCACGAGACTGTCGTGCACGACGACGACGCGGCGGTGCTCGGCGGCGAGGTCCTCGAGGAGGCGCCCGAGCGGGGCCGCGGCGTGGTCGCAGAACGCGTCGAAGAGCGGCTGCAGGTGGGCCGGGAACGCGACGGGGCTGTCGGGGTCGGGCGGCGGCGTGGCGTAGGGCGGGACGTCGAGGGCGGCGAAGTGGAGCGAGCGGACGGCGCGCGCGTCCCAGCCCTGCACGCGCGCGCGCGCCTGGCGGACGTGCGGCGCGGGCGCCGCGTAGTGCACGCCCAGGCCCCGGGACGCGAGCAGGAGCGACAGGTGCAGCATCTGGTTGAGGTGCCCCTGCGCCGGGAACGGCACGGCCACGACGGCGACGGGCGCTGGCGCGACCTCCATTGCCGCCGGAGCCATAGTACAGCAGTCCGGCGCCTCTCCGAGCCGCTCACCGTCTGATCGCGTGCTGGACTGCTAGTGCTGCGACCTCTTTACAGGTTCTGCATACCACAGGCGACCGTGCAACTGCATTTGTAGGGGTGTGACTGCCGGCTGACCGGGGCACGTTAGCCTGTCCCATTACTCATTCTGTAGATGTACGTGGGTGCGGTCGGAAGTGGGCCACCCATAGCACCCGCACCTCACAGCCGCCTCTGTCCTTGAGAGATGGCACCCATGCCGATCGCCGCCGCTCCTTGAGAGCTTGAGAGACGCTCCCGCCCATGCCCACTGCACTCGCTCCCAAATCTTATCAGCGCCGGGAGAAAAGTAAGGGTCCTCAAGCGGCCTCCGGGGGTCTTGGTTTGTTCTGTAGGCTGTAGCATGTGAGACATTGCCGGGTATGCATATAAACCTTGATAAAGCATCTCCGACCATCATGCCTTTTGAGGAATGGCTGAATCAGACCGTGTTCATCGAGCATCTAATGACAGAGCGAGTGTAAAAAAGCTCCACCTAATGCATCTTGTGGCTCTGACGGTGCGGGCTGGAAGGTTTGCACGTGCTTGTGTTGTGCTCGCCTGCTTGAATTAATCTTCTTCATCTAATACATTGTAGTTTACACAATAAGAGCAACGGCCGACCCAAACAAACGGCGATTTCGTCCGTTTTTTATTTGTTTGGGTCGGCCGCCTGCCCGACGTCCGTCCTATTTTTAATATGGGTCGGCAGCATGTTCAATGCGCCAATCCATATGTGGCGGCGTGGCCGCCCAATTTTACACAATTTGCATTCAACATATTGTCAAATGAAAATGTAAACAAGCCAAATAGTCTGGCCACTCAAATAAATAGTATAGTTTTACAAGTCAAATACAAATAAAAATGTTTCACATAGTTTTGCAAACGAATAAAAGAATATACATCTATTGGTTGCCAACATGAGCCCACATATACTCAACCAAATCATTTTGCAGTTGCACGTGAGTTTCCCAATCACGCATGTCTTCATGAAATTGAGTGAACTGCTTAAATGTTCCCGCTACTCCATGCTCAGGCACAACATTCTCACTCTGAAACTGAAAGCCTTGATCGTACAGATGTTCCGGGCGCTCGTCTTCTACGATTATATTGTGCATGATCACACAAGCAGTCATCACCTCTCACAGGTTCTGCGTGCTCCAAGTATTATCAGGATACCGAACGATGCCCCATCGAGATTGCAAAACACCAAAGGCACGCTCTACATCCTTTCTAGCACTCTCTTGCTCTTGGGTAAATCTTTTCCTTTCCCTCTAGTATGACAGTGCGAGCCCTGACATGTCCCTTATATTGCCCTTACCAAGCAGAAGGGCAGTTCTTCCACTCTCAGTGCATACAGTCTATGCTGCCAAGCATTCCCGGGAAGCCCCTGCTGGCATTCATCGCCAACAAACGGGTTGTATCTTCAGCTGTCGGCTCTCTCAAGTACTCAGGGCCAAACACAGCAATAACAGCCTTGCAAAACTTATACAGGGACTCTAGGCATGTAGACTCGCTCATACGGACGTACTCGTCAATGAGATCACCGGGCACTCCGTATGCAAGCATTCGGATGACGGCAGTGCATTTCTGATAAGAGGAGAAACCAATCTTGCCGACGGCCTCCTCTTTGCACTCGAAGTAGTCATCATAGCTGACTACTTCCTCTCTAATACGGTTGATGTTGAGGCATATCTCTCTCGATGTGGTTTTGGTGATTGATGACAACATGTTTGCGGACTAATCGTGTGCTTTGAGTATTTCAGAGATTCATCCTTGGCACGAGACGATTTCTTCCCCTCGGAGTGTCATTCAAGATGGTGTAGCTCTTTCGTTTCTCTTTTGGTGGGCTAGTTGCGTAGAGGGCACCATACTATCAAGAGGGGGTCCGCTGGGGTATTGCTTGGGTGGAATCAACATGTACACATCTGCTTCTCACCCTCAGAGCTCTTCCACTTCAATGGAGAGATCTTTTCTCTCTGTTGTGTCTTGTCTGGGTCCCAGCGGTAGTACCGTGCTACCCAGCGGTAGTACCGCTGAGGGGTCACAAGCGGCAGTACCGCTCCGCAGCGGTAGTATCGCCGGTGACTCCGCAGCTGTACTACCGCTGGCCTGCCTGGCCCTACCGCCTCGACTTCCACTTCAATGGAGAGATCTTTTCTCTCTGTTGTGTCTTATCTGGGTCACAGCGGTAGTACCGTGCTACCCAGCGGTAGTACCGCTGAGGGGTCACAAGCAGTAGTACCGCTCCGCAGCGGTAGTACCGCCGGTGACTCCGCAGCTGTACTACCGCTGGCCTGTTTGGCTCCTACCGCCTCGAATCGAGGGCTCTTTTTCTCGTGTCGGGTTTTGCGGCACTAGTTGCGGCAGTAGAGGTGGTAGTACCGCTTCGCAGCGGTAGTACCGCCCTTACCACCGCGGTAGTACCGCTCTGGGTCCAGGTCCCTGCTTCTCTCCTCTGCGCGGCAATACCGCTAGCTGGAGCGGCAGTACCGCTGGCTCAGCGGTAGTACCGCCCCCAAGCGGTACTACCGCCCTCTGCGGGGATGGTTGGTGGGGCAACGATTGGATTGTTGCCCCCACTATAAAAGGGGGTCCCCTTCTTCCCCGTTGACCTACCTCTTCCCACTCAAGCTCCATTAATGCTCTAAGCTCCATTTTAGCCCGATCTATCTCTCTAGCCAATCAAACTTGTTGATTTTCTCGGGAGTGGTTGAGAAGGCCCCGATCTACACTTCCACCAAGAAATTTTCGATTCCCCCACCTATCCCTAGCGAATCTTGTTACTCTTCGGTGTTTGAGCACCCTAGACGGTTGACGTCACCACGGAGCCATAGTCCATTGTGGTGAAGCTTCGTGGTATTGTTGAGAGCCTCCGATTAAGTTGTGGAGATTGCCCCAACCTTGTTTGTAAAGGTCCGGTCGCCGCCTTCAAGGGCACCAATAGTGGAATCACGACATCTTGCATTGTGTGAGGGCGTGAGGAGAATACGGTGGCCCTAGTGGCTTCTTGGGGAGCATTGTGCCTCCACACTGCTCTAATGGAGGCGTACTTCCCTTCAAAAGGAAGGAACTTCGGTAACACATCCTCGTCTTCACCGGATCCACTCTTTGTTATTTCTTACCTTTACTTGTGCAAGCTCTTTAGTGTTACTTCTCTTGCTTGCTTGTTTGTTGTTATTGCATCATATAGGTTGCTCACCTAGTTGCACATCTAGACAACCTACTTTGATGCAAAGTTTAATTTGGTAAAGAAAAGTTAAAAATTGTTAGTTTCCTATTCACCCCCCTCTAGTCAACCATATCGATCCTTTCAATTGGTATCAGAGCCTCGTCTCTTTATTAAGGACTTTACCGTCCGAAGAGTATGGTTGATACCGTAGACGGTGTAGAGGAACACTCTGGTGTGAATCCGATCTCGTCTACGGGCGATGGGGGAACCTCGGTCTCTTGTGAGGAATTCAATGTGGCCTTGGAGACATTGAAAACCTCCATGACGACCGAGGTTGAAAGCATGTTTACTAAATTCCTTGAAGGGCTTAAACTATCCACCGCACCGTTGAATGTGGGTAGTCCCACCGACAAGGTGACGGATGCTACCTCCGATAAAGGGGAAGCTAGTAGCGAAAAGGCTCCTTCTTCTAGTGGTAAGAATGGCACCGACATATTTGCTCATGTGGAACCACCACTTGTTTATGGTGGACCGGTTCCTTCCACTCATTTGAGTCATGCCGGTCCTCCCCCTAAGATTGTGAAAAATGAGGACTTTGATTCTTGGGTTTACCGCTCTAAACGGCATTTAAATCATGTGAACACTAATCTTTGGAGAATCATTGAAGAAGGTTTCTATCCGCATGATCCAAGCAACTTCACTCCTCGAGAAGCCGCGGATAATCAATTCAATGAGAATGCTCTCTTCATCATTCAAGATGCAATTCCACCCGAAGATCTACCTCATCTTCGGCCCTTCGCCTTGGCCAAAGACGCATGGCTTTGTGTTGTCTCACTCTACCGGGGAAGCGCAAGCATTCAACGCTCGAACTATGAAGTTGTGCAAGATTAGGCCGATGAGTTTGCAATGAAAGAAGATGAAGAACCTCGTGAGCTTTATCGGAGAGTAACCAAACTCGCGGTCTCACTCCGAGATCACGGGAGTAAGGACACGGATGACAATTGGATCAAGCGCAAATTCCTCAAGGCAATGATGCCCTACCACAAGGCCATGTCCTCCGTCATTCGTCAAAGGCCGGACTTCCACACTTTGACCTCAAGCAAAGTGTTGGATGTGTCGGCGTTCTAGGAACGGGGGTCCCCAGACTTGCCTGCCTGCGGCCTGCGGCGTGGCTCAAATGAGGGCCCAGCACGGCCCATCTTCATCAACACAAGACTCAAGACCCTCGCGAGGGGCCAAGCCTCGCGAGAAGGATGACACGGCACATCCTCAGGCGAAGCCTCATCAGGCTGGCTCGTGAGGAGGTGGAGATATCAAGGCGGGGTACCTCGCGAGGTGCCCATGACGTAAGCCATGACGACTCAGGGTGCCAGGCGGGTGCCAGCGCGCGCAACGTCCTTCTTTCCTCTTTGGTGCAAAGGGGGCAAGCGCAGCCGCAGAGTACCGAGGCATCAGGCAAAGGTTGCCACTTCGGTGCAATGAGACCAAGACCAGGAGGACTACGAGACGGAGGTCACCATGGAGCCCAGCGCGGCGTCACCACCAGAGCCTTTGGCAGGCGAAGACTGCTTTAGTCAGGATAAGTGTACTCGATGTCCCCCTTCAAATTAGTCCGCCATTGTTGGCTCCCTTCTCGCTCAATATTTGGGAAGAGGACCAGGGCCTCTATAAATAGGACTAGCCACCCACGTAGCAAGGGGTTGGGTTCGGTTCGGTTCGGTGGGTTCATCTGGTTTGCAAGCAGAGAGAGAGAGTAAGTGAGAGAGAGAGAGAAAGGTGACTGAACTCCTCCTAGCAGTTCATCACCCCAGCCAAGAACAGACCCTCGCGAGACTGTTCTTCCTTATATTGTTCATCATCACCAGCCCCAGGAGGCAATCCACAAACCACACACTGGAGTAGGGTATTACACCACAACGGTGGCCCGAACCAGTATAAATCTTGTGTCTCTTGCGCAGTTCTTTTAGTAGTTTAGATCCTTGCGAGACGGTGAGGTTGAAGGCGTAATCTCCGCGCGCACCCCAGTGTTCGAACCTTAAGGGTCTGCCGGAACCCACGAAATCCGACATTTGGCGCGCCAGGTAGGGGTGCACCGGAATTTGTCTTCCACCACTCCGCTCTCCTCCGACCGCAGCATCCATGTCTGACGCTCGTCGGGCCCGCGCCGAGCGCCGGGCCGCCATCGCTTCTCGTGTCGCCCAGACGGCCCCCGTCGGTGGGCGTCCTCGTCGTTCCCCGTCGCCCGCCGTCAACGCCGCCACCGGCCCGGCAGGGGGCGAGCAGCAAGCGTCGTCTCAGCACCCGTCTGTGCGTCAAGACGGCCGCACCGCTACTCCATCGCTCGCACCAGCTGGGTCTTCGTCTCGCGCGCTCCGCGCGCCTTTGGAGGCTCGAGCTGCGCTCATCGCGGCAAACGAGCTCCTGCGCTACCGACCCGTCGATGACGTCTACGAGGAGTGGCTCGACCGCGTCGCCGAGCTCGTCCGTGCCGCGGGGGGCTCTCCTGCGCCGTCCGCTCCGCTGCACCGTACCAGCCGCCTCCTCTCCAAGAAGACGTCATGGCTCCAAGGCGCGTGGCCCCTGGGCGGAACCCGCTCTGCCAGGCGTCAGCGCAGCAAGAACGGAGCTGCCAAGAAATCCCTCGCCCGCAAGGGGCTGCCCGGGCGCTCCCTGCTCCAGCTCCGGCACGCCAAGACCCCGCTCTGCTCCTAGCTGCAGCGCGTGGGGACCCTCAAGGCCAAGCTCTCCACCAGCCGAAGCCTTTCGTGGCCACCACGGGCTGCCTCGCCTACACCACTGAGCTGCGTAGCATCGCGTGGCCCGGCAAGTTCAAGCCGGACCTGCCTCCTCGCTACGACGGCACAACTGATCCCGCGGAGTTCCTCCAGCTCTATGAGCTGGGCACCGAGGCCGCCAGCGGGGACGAGAAGGTCATGGAGAACTGGTTCCCCATGGCGCTGAAGGAAGGAGCTTGCACCTGGCTCCTGAATCTGGCTCCAGGAACGATCTCTTCCTGGGACCAGATGCGCACCCGCTTCATTGCCAACTTCCAAGGTACTCGCGACCGGCCACCCGCCGTGAGCGACATGCGCCGCATCAAGCAACAACCCGGAGAGACCCTGCAAAAGTACATCCAGCGCTTCAACAGCGCGCGCCTCAAGATCCCCAAGGTGTCCGAGGAGGCCATCATCTCGGCCTTCTCCGATGGCGTGCGCGACGTCAAGATGAAGGAGGAGCTGGCGATGCATGAAGACCTCTGCACCTCCCTGGAGCTGTTCAACTTAGCGAACAGGTGTGCCAGGGCTGAGGAGGGACGCCTCTCCCTCCTCGAGCTGCCTGCCGCGGACCCAGAAGAGAAGAAGCCCAAGGCCAAGGACGTGAAGCACAAGGGGGCTGCCGTACTCGCAGCCGAACCGGACACCAAGCGGGGCAAGGATCTGCCCGACTCCTCCAGAGGCAGCCGGTACTGCGTGTACCACGACCTCCACACCCACAACACCAACGAATGTCAAGAGCTCCGCGCCGTGCGAGAAGGAAGGATCGGCCGTCGCCCTGACCGTGCTGATAGGGGCTACGACCGAGGAGGAGGAAGAAACCCAGGACGCTGGGAAGATCGCGGCCCGCGCCAGGGGTGGCGCGACCCACCTCGCGAGGACCGCTGGCGGGACCTGCCTCGCGAGGGAGACTGGAGGGTCAGCCTCATGAGGATCGCCCTCACGGCAACGCAGGCCTACCTCCGCTGCCGCCTCCGCCAAGAAGGAACGAAGACCGCCATCAAGACGAGGGGGCTGGGGGCTTCCAAGAGCCGCGCGCAATCGCCTGCATCCTGGGCGGAGCTCAAGCCCCAGCCTCCCAACGTATCTTCAAGCAGTTCGCCCGCAAGGTGAATGCAGTTCTCCCCAAGCTCGAAGCAACGCGCCCCCTTAGGAGGTCGGTGTGCGCCATCACGTTCAGCTCAGCAGACCAGCTCAAGTGCTCGGCCACAGCCGGAGTCCTCCCGATGCTTTGCTCCCCGGTCATCAGCAACATGCTGGTCACCAAGACCCTCATCGACGGAGGGGCGGGGCTCAACGTCCTGTCCGTGGAAACCTTCAACAACCTCCAAGTGCCCTATGATCATCTTCAGCCAACCAAGCCTTTCTTCGGAGTCACCGACGGCTCCATAGTCCCGATCGGGCAGGTCTGCCTCCCTGTCACCTTCGGAGCCCGCAGCAACTACCGCACCGAGCTCATCGACTTCGACGTCGCCCACATCCGCCTGCCGTACAACGCCATCCTCGGGTACCCCGCGCTGGCCAAGTTCATGGCCATGACTCACCACGGCTACAACGTCCTCAAGATGCCAGGAAGTGGCGGCGTCATCACGGTGCCCTGTGAAGATAGAGATGCAGTGTGTTCCCTGGAGCGAGCCTTTCAGGCCGCGTCACTAGAAGACCCAGATCGCGGAAGCAGGAGGCTTCCTGAGACCACCCCCAAGAAGAAGAAGACGTTGCCAGGCTCAGCCCCTCAGGAAGCAGGCCCCTCAGGGCCCGTGTCTGCCCGGGAGGACCCTCCTTCCATCGCATAGGAAAGCGCGCCCGGCGCCCTCCTCAGGCAGGGCTCGGGGGCTCTCACCTGGAGGGCCACCGACCTAGCCAGGGTCATGAGGGAGGTGCTTGGGCACCATGTGGAGGCGTGCTTCGAAGCACGTTTCCCTCAAGAAGGAGCCAAGCAAGGAAGGCCAGACCAGCATGAGTTCGTCAACGAGGCCATTCAAGAACTGCAGGAGTCAAGGATCATGAGGGGTTGCCGTCGTCCACCAGCTGTGGCCCCACATCCAGGCGAGGATGGTGGGCTACGCGTCTGCGTCGACATACCAGGGCTCAATCAGATCGCCACAACGGAGCGCCTCTGGCCCTCGCAAGTGGGGCGCTGCGGAGGTCCACCCCACAGCCGTGTTCGCATGCCTTACGGCCTGCCGAGCGTGGCTGCGGCGTGCCAGCGCCTCATGAGGGGCATCATGGAGGCTCAGGAAGATAGGCGTTCCGCGGCCATGGCGGAGATGAAGACAGCTCGCGAGGAGCCACCAGTGCCTCCGGAGCCTCCTGAGGCCCCGGGGCCTGGGGGCTCATGAGGATCAGCTCCGCAGCCCACCGAGCCTGCTACACCAACGCCACTTCACCGACGACATCCTCAGGTGATATCTTCCAAGCCTCATTCCCAGCTGGGAGCGCCCTCCTAGGGTTGCATCACTCCCAGGCCGCGTGGGTCCGTCCCTGCGGCATGTATCTGCCTTTATTTCCCGGTCGTTAGTTTACCTTGTTGGGGGCGCCCCTCGGGCTGCATCATCCCCAAGCCGCTGGGGCTAGGCCCAGCGGTGTGTCTCTCCATCGCGTTTATTTCCAACTATGCATTCGCCTATCACGCTTGATTGCTTGATGCCCGTTCACGGCAACCCTTCTTCTCCATGTCGACTACTTGCACGTTAAAGGGGGGGGTGCCTGAGCATCGCGACTCAGGGCTCTTACTGGCTCTCCAACCCTCACCCTCTGGCCTTGTCCACGGCATCACGACCTGGCATACCAGCGACGGCTGAGACAAGCTCGAGGGTCGGGACCCGAGGACGTAGAGTACCGGCATCTAACCAAACTTTGTAGGGACACATCTCAAGATACGACCCAGTGCCAGGCGCAACCCGCCTAGAGGTAGGGCCTCGTGAGTCCCGCGCTGGCTCTCGGGTGCCCTAACACACCTCACCTGCTCCAACCAGCAAGCTCTTGAGTGACTAACGGTCGACTAATGGCCGCCATGGCAACACCATCTTCTTTTTGTGATGACTGTGCAGGATCCTTGGAGGGAACGGCGCTAGCCAAGGCCCTCACGAGGTTCCCTTCGCCCTCGCCCGCGCGAACCGCTTGCACGTTAAAGGGGGGGCGCCCGAGCATCGTGACTCAGGGCTCCTACTGGCTCTCCAGCCCTCACCCTCTGGCCTTGTCCACGGCATCGCGACCTGGCATACCAGCGACGGCTGAGACCAGCTCGAGGGCCGGGACCCGAGGACGTAGAGCAGAAAGGGGAGCAGAGGCGAGGGAGAAGGGGCTCGCGAGGACCTTGCCGAGCAATTCCGTTCCTGCCTACGCGCGGACCCGACGGCACACCAGGGATAATCCCTGATCCTCAAGATAAGTCACCATCCAAAGCACTGGCTACCGTGGCACTACCCCCGCACATAAAGCAATTCCGTACTAGCGACGTTGCTTCCCTTTCTCACCAAGCGACGGCTGCTTGGGCGCCAAAGGGGACCTCCTGAGCATCACGACTCAGGGGCTCTTACCGGACCCTGGGTCGCTCACCTCCTGGCCTTGACCACGGCATCGCGACCTGGCATACCAGCGACGGCTGACGCCGCCTTGGGACTGGGACCTGTCGACGCAGAGCA
The DNA here is from genome assembly GCF_003073215.2 of Triticum urartu. Lineage (NCBI taxonomy): Eukaryota > Viridiplantae > Streptophyta > Magnoliopsida > Poales > Poaceae > Triticum > Triticum urartu. Next base: position 643,923,335 of record NC_053023.1, on the reverse strand, counting down.
CCAAGCCCTCGCGAGGTGCGAAAGGGAGGGCTGAACTATAACGGAATTAGCGACTCGCACAGATCCATGGCAAAAGGTCATATATCTTAACAAACAGGACTACAGACGCCTTACAAGCCCCCACGGGGCGCATTCTGATTCCTCGCAGGGAACGAATCCTAAGGAAAGCTAACTACACGAGCTCCTGCAGAAGACACCATCATCAACAGTGGGTCGTCAAGCACCGGCGCCAACTCCATCCAGATCAGGGTCGGCGACGGCCTGACGAGTCCACCCTGCTCCGGGAGCGGCGCCGACTCGGGGGCTCGTAGTTGTCGTCGCTCGTCTCCGGAGTCGCGAAGCCTTCGCTGGAGTCGCTGGACCCTCCGGCGCCTTCGCCAAGGGAGCGGTCGACAGGCCTGGCCCTCACCAGGGCAAGGTCCTGGCCACCTCTCCCGCGCCAACACTCCAGCCGGCGCCCGTTCGCGTTGAAGACCTTGAAGAACATTACCGCGGCGCCGTCGTACTCCAGGTGGACCGCGAAGACGCCCCTTTCCCTGCAGACCCGGGCGATCTCCCTCCAGCCGCGGGACATGAAGACCTCGCCCGGGGCGGCGACCACGACCTCCGCCTCGGTCGCGAGAGCGCTGCAGTCGGCGTGCTGCACCCAGAGCTCCAGGGGCCCTCCTGGAGGAACGATGGAGGCGAAGAAGGGAGGAAGACGGATCCAGGACTGAAGAGGAATGGCGACGTGGAGCACGCCCTCCTGGGAGGAGCCCTCGGCGTGGACTCCAGGGGGAACCACCCACGCCTGCGTGACCCGACGACGCCGACGACGGCGCTGACCGCGGGGATCAGCATCGACACCTTCAGGGCCCTCGGCGTGGGCATACAAGGGGAGCGGGAACCCCGGCGGAGCCCGCTCGCCCCAGGGCCTCGCCACCACCTGACGATCCTCCTCGTCCCGGCTGCAAAGGGCAAGTCGCTTCTTCGGCAGGAGAGGGTCTGGTCCCTCTCGAGGGGCCTTTCCCTTCTCCACTGCGGAAAACTGGCGAATCGGAGCCATCACACCAAGACGGAGCAAGAACTGAGGCGAAGGAGAGAACAAGAAGAGATGGACTGGAAGGGCACGCGCGGTGCCGTACTTATAGCCGGCGAAGGCCAACCGCCGGCCTCCACGATCACTGGTAATCATAACACGTTCTGCATGCAGGGACTTGTCCAACTCGCACGACCACCGAGGCGTCGTGGGGAAGTGGAGACGCCCACGTCCCATCAACCGCCACGCGGCGCCCAAGGCCGCAGGCTGTTAGGGCCCGCGGCGCTTCGCCATTGCCCTCTCGCCCCTCGGCACGGCCAAGTCCATGCGCGCGCCATGCGTTCTGGGAACGGGGGTCCCCAGACTTGCCTGCCTGCGGCCTGCGGCGTGGCTCAAATGAGGGCCCAGCACGGCCCATCTTCATCAACACAAGGCTCAAGACCCTCGCGAGGGGCCAAGCCTCGCGAGGAGGACGACACGGCGCATCCTCAGGCGAAGCCTCATCAGGCTGGCTCGTGAGGAGGTGGAGATATCAAGGCGGGGTACCTCGCGAGGTGCCCATGACGTAAGCCATGACGACTCAGGGTGCCAGGCGGGTGCCAGCGCGCGCAGCGTCCTTCTTTCCTCTTTGGTGCAAAGGGGGCAAGCGCAGCCGCGGAGTACCGAGGCATCAGGAAAAGGTTGCCACTTTGGTGCAACGAGACCAAGACCAGGAGGACTACGAGACGGAGGTCACCATGGAGCCCAGCGTGGCGTCACCACCAGAGCCTTTGGCAGGCGAAGACTGCTTTAGTCAGGATAAGTGTACTCGATGTCCCCCTTCAAATTAGCCCGCCATTGTTGGCTCCCTTCCCACTCAATATTTGGGAAGAGGACCAGGGCCTCTATAAATAGGACTAGCCACCCACGTAGCAAGGGGTTGGGTTCGGTTCGGTTCGGTCGGTTCATCTGGTTCGCAAGCAGAGAGAGAGAGAGTAAGTGAGAGAGAGAGAGAGAAAGGTGACTGAACTCCTCCTAGCAGTTCATCACCCCAGCCAAGAACAGACCCTCGCGAGACTGTTCTTCCTTGTATTGTTCATCATCACCAGCCCCAGGAGGCAATCCACAAACCACACACTGGAGTAGGGTATTACACCACAACGGTGGCCCGAACCAGTATAAATCTTGTGTCTCTTGCGCAGTTCTTTTAGTAGTTTAGATCCTTGCGAGACGGTGAGGTTGAAGGCGTAATCTCCGCGCGCACCCCAGTGTTCGAACCTTAAGGGTTTGCCGGAACCCACGAAATCCGACAGGATGAGTTTGTGGCCATGAACATTTTGGACAAGACCGCCGACAATGGGGTGCTTCGTTCTCAAAGGGAAAAGAAGCCCAACCTTGCATTGAAGGCCAAGCTCTGCGTTGAAGAAGAAGAAGAGGAAGAAGAGGAGAGCAACCCCGAAGATACAAAGTATGCATATCATGAACACATGTCACTTGCTTCAAGGCAATTTTGGAGCAAGAAAAACTCAAGGCCAAACTTTAACAAAAACAACTCAAGTGGCACGAAGAGCAAGCAACGTGTAAGGACTTGCTACAATTGTGGCAATGTGAGTCATTTTGTTGCGGAGTGCCCATATGAGAAGAGGGAAGACAATGGTGGCAAGCTCATCCTAAAGGACAAGGCTAAGTCGTTCCCCAACAAGAGCAACTTCACCAAGAAGACTTCCCCCAAGGCATTGGTGGTACAAGAAGAGTACAATGAGGATGATGACAATGATGAAGATGGTGAGTCGGTTGCCATGGCCTCTGTTGCCATTGCAACGACTCCACGGGTGTCTCTCTTCGACTCACCCAATGAGAGCATCACCGCCAAGTGCCTCATGGCCAAATCCACCAACAAGGTAACCTCCAACATCAAAACTACCATCATTAATCATCCTTCTTCGACGGATAGCATTGATGAACATGAGGGAGCTAATGTGGAGGTGAATGAGTTTGATGCCTTTATGGGCAAACTTAAGGGTAAATCCAAGAAGCACTTTGTTGCTCTCTTGGAACAACTTGGTGAAGCCAATGACATGATCGAGGCTCACGAAGATACCATCTCTAAGATGGAAGGGCATAGTTGTGACTGTGCGGATGAGATCTCGGATCTTTCCAATGCTCTTGAGGAAGAGCGTGGTCTTCGTTTGGCTCTTGAGGAGTCACACAACGTTGATCATGCTAAGTTAAAGAAAGATTGTGATCATGCTCTCATTGTGTCTCGTGTGCTAAAATCCGAGAAGGCCGAACTTGAGGTTGATCTTGCTAGACTCAAAGAGGAGTTTGATGTACTTGACAAGGCTCACAAGGTCTTGAAGGGTGCTCATGCTAGCCTCAAAGAGTCTCATGATCTACTTCAAGTAAAGCTAACCAAGGAAAAAGCCACTTTTCCTCGTATGATGTTAATTGATAATGCAAATGCTACTAACCCGTGTTGTGAGCATGTGCATCTTGTTGAGGAGAACGCTAAGCTAAAGGTTCAACTTGAGAAAGGTCTTGCGTCTTGCATACAAGGCAAGAAAAACCTCAACGACCTCTTGACCAACCAAAAGGGAGTTGTGGCCAAGGAAGGGATTGGGTACGTGCCCGAGTCCAAGAACAAGAAGAAGAATTACAAGACCAAACGACCTCCTCCTCTCATGCAAACCTTTGTGAAGGAGGGAGAGAGTGCTTCCAAGGAGAAGAAGAACAATGCGAAGGGTGGCTGTGTCAAAAAGGGCAATGCCACTCCTCCCATCAAAGCCGGCGACTTTAATCCTTCTTATGTGTTATGTCGGGCTAGTGATGGGCATGTCTATGCCAAATTTGTTGGTTCCCCTCATGAGTACATTGAATGGTCTATTTGGGTTCCAAAGACCCTTGTTACTAACATCAAAGGACCCATTACAAAATGGGTACCTAAAACCAAGCATTGATCTCTTGTAGGTGTTTGCTTCCGGTGGGGGATCATGGTTGCTCGATAGCGGAGCCACAAATCATATGACCGGAAGCAAGGACTTGGTGGTGGACGTGCACACAATTCCATCTATGCCCACCAATGTCGGGTGGGGTGACGCCTCATCTTCTAAGGTATTGGGACTTGGCAAGGTAGTCATTTCTCATGATCTCATGATCGAGAAGGTCATGCTTGTTGAGTCCCTTGCATACAATTTACTTTCCGTTCGTCAACTTGCAATCATGGGCTTTGCCACTTTCTTTGATATCGATACCGTGGCCCTCTTGTGGAGCAAGACTCTTAAAGTAGCCTTTGTTGGGCATGTCGAGAACGGTCTATATGTGATTAACTTTTCGAAGCGACCCACTAAGACCGTGACATGCCTAATGGCTAAAGTTGATGTGGGATGGCTTTGGCATCGCCGTTTAGCCCATGTCAATATGAGATCTTTACAAAGTCTTCTCAAGGGGGACCATGTCCGTGGACTAACGAATGTTAGTTTTGCTAAAGATCGTGCTTGCAGTGCTTGTATCGAAGGAAAGCTACATGAGAAGGCTCACCCTCCCACGACTATCATTTACTCAAAGAGGCCTTTGGAGCTCCTTCACTTGGATCTCTTTGGGCCTCCATCCTTCGATAGTCTTGGGGGTAGGAAGTATTGCTTGGTGATTGTGGATGACTACTCAAGATACACTTGGGTGTATTTCTTCAAGAGGAAGAGCGAGACCCAACAAACCGTCATTGACTTTGCAAATGAAGCACACGTCAACACAATGCAAAGATCTTGACAATAAGAAGTGACAACGGCACCGAGTTCAAGAACTACACCTTGGATGAGTTTCTTAGTGATGAGGGGATCAAGCATCAATATTCCGCACCTTACACCCCTCAACAAAACGGTGTTGCAGAGAGGAAGAACCGGACATTGATGGATGCGGCAAGGACCATGATGGCGGAGTTCAAGTCTCCATACAACTTTTGGGCCGAAGCCATCAACACCGCGTGTCATGCATCCAATCAGCTCTACCTCCGCAAGGGCTTGAACAAGACTTCATATGAGATACTCACCGGTAACAAGCCCAACCTCAAGTACTTTCGGGTGTTCGGGTGTAAGTGTTTCATTCTCAAGAAAGGTGTTCGGTTGTCTAAATTTGAAGCTAGAGCTTATGAGGGCATATTTGTTGGTTATGCTACAAAATCTCATGCTTACCGTGTCCTCAATAAATCTACGGGACTTATTGAGGAGACGTGTAACGTGGAGTTTGATGAAAATAACGGCTCCCAAGTGGAGCAAAGTGGCACTTGTGATGTAGGTGATGAAATTCCTCCTCAAGCCATAAGAAGAATGGGTGTTGGCTTTATCCTACCCATTGAGGAACCCCTTGTGGCCGAAGGAGAAGGACAATGCTCCACTCAAGTGGAGCCATCACCAACCCAAGGCCCACACGCTTCCGAAGAACAACATGAAGACCCTCATCCTCAAGAACAAGACCAAGGGCAAGATCATGCTCAAGACGGTGTTGACACACCAAGTGATGCCCAAAGTCAAGTTCTCTCCTCCGAGCAAGTTCAAGAACAAGAACACGCTCAAGACGACGCTCAAGATGATCAAGTGACCACTTCTCGTCTCACCCCCGAGGAGGAATTGGAGCGTCGTGCTGCCAAGGTTGCTTCCAAGCTCTCCACCAAGGATCATCTCATGATGAATGTGCTTGGAAGCTTAATAAAGGGGGTAAGCACTCGTAGATAATTAGCAAACTATTGTGAGCATCACGCGTTTGTCTCTTGTGTCGAACCCCACAAGGTCTATGAGGCGCTCGAAGATCCGGATTGGCTCAATGCCATGCATGAAGAACTCAACAACTTCGAGCGCAACAAAGTGTGGAGATTGGTGCCAAGACCGACGGGGAACCACAATGTCATTGGAACCAAGTGGATATTTAAGAACAAGCAAGACGCCCATGGGATTATCATTCGCAACAAGACTCGTTTGGTAGCACAAGGCTACTCCCAAGTCGAGGGTATCGACTACGGTGAAACCTTTGCTCCCGTTGCTCGTCTTGAATCCATTCGCATGTTGATTGCATATGCTTCTCATCACAACTTTAAGTTACAACAAATGGATGTGAAGAGTGTTTTTCTTAATGGTCCTATTAATGAATTGGTTTATGTCAAGCAACCCCCCGGGTTCGAGGATCCCTACTTTCCCGATCATGTGTATCAACTCGATAAGGCACTCTATGGCCTTAAACAAGCCCCACGTGCATGGTATGACCACCTTACCGAGTTGTTACAAGACCGTGGTTTTGAAGTTGGGCTAATCGACCCCACTCTTTTTACTAAGAAGGTCAAAGGGGAGTTGTTTGTGTGCCAATTATATGTTGATGATATTATCTTTGGTTCCCCTAACAAAGCTTTCAATGAGGAATTTGTCGCTCTCATGACCTCAAAGTTCGAGATGTCTTCCATGGGAGAGTTGAAGTTATTTCTAGGGTTTGAAGTGAAGCAAAGAAGAGAAGGAACCTTCATCAACCAAGCCAAATACACTCAAGACATGCTCAAGAGATTCAAGCTAAGTGACGTCAAGCCGACTTCCACTCCAATGCCCACCAAGTGCCAACTTGACATAGATCCCAATGGTAAAGCGGTGGATCAAAAGGTATATAGCTCCATGATTGGATCTTTGCTTTACCTTTGTGCATCTAGACCGGATATCATGTTGAGTGTGGGAATTTGTGCACGTTTTCAAGCCGCACCTAAGGAAAGTCACTATGTGGCGGTCAAACGAATCTTTCGATATTTGGCTCATACCCCAAACTTTGGCTTATGGTACCCAAGAGGATCAAACTTCAAGCTTGTAGGGTATTTGGATTCCGATTGGGTGGGAGACAAAGTGGATAGGAAGTCCACTTCCGGAGGGTGCCAATTCCTTGGTTGCTCTTTGGAAAGTTGGTCTTTCAAAAAGCAAATTTGTGTGTCTCTCTCATCCACCGAAGCGGAGTATGTAGCGGCCGGTAGTTGTTGTGCACAACTCCTATGGATGAGACAAACTTTAAAGGATTACGGTGTCATTTGTGACAAAGTGCCTCTTTGGTGTGACAATGAAAGTGCTATCAAGATCTCTCTCAACCCGGTGCAACACTTCAAGACGAAGCATATTGAGATTCGGTATCACTTCATCCGGGATCACATTAGGTGAGGAGAGATCGAGCTCAACTATGTCAACACTCACGATAACCTTGCAGATATTTTCACGAAGCCCTTGGATGAAGCAAGATTTCGCGAGTTAAGGCATGAGCTAAATGTCATTGATTCGAGCAATGTGACTTGAACCCTTGCACACCCCACGACACTCAATTTGTTGTCTAGTTTAGATGTAGGCATGGACATAGGGGGAGTGTTGTTCTCTCAATGAACTCTCCCTCCCCCCATTATGCATAAATTGATTAAGTCTTTCACATTAGCCATTGTTGATGGTACTTGTGATTCAAAGACGAGTTTTGTTCATGGGCCCAAGGTTAAAATCTTCGCGGCGCCATACCTCTTGACTCAAACATAGGTGGCCTCGGCCACCGCCCTCTCTCGAAGAGGTGTGTCTTGGCCTTTTGCTGGTGTGGCCTCTCTTCTTCTTGCCTTTTGTTCTCTCTTTTTTTTCTTTTTTTCGAGCTAAGCCATGTTGTTTAGTTGCCGTGGCGTGCTGGGTGGTACTACCGCTCATAAGCGGTACTACCGCCCCCAGCGCGGTACTAGCGCTGCGGGAAGGGACCAGGGGGTTATATCGGGGCAGGGGGAGGTTTCTTCTCCCCCATACCCATACCCATTCGCTTCGCCCCCTCGTTCCTCTTCGTCTCTCCAGCCACGCATCGCCATGGGAGGGCTTCGACGGATCTTTGTCTCCGGGGCGTCCCTCTCCATTTCCTTCGGTGGAGTCGATCCCCACCTCGTTCTCTTGCCATGGATGCCGGTATTGCCCCCGTTCCTTCTCTCCTTTTGTCTCGTTTTCAGATCTTGCTTCTTAGGGGCAATGGTGGTTGCATCTCTAGATTTTTTGCTAAATCTAAGCTTGAGTAGGTTGGAGAAGGCAACTAGACTTTCTAGATTAGAGTTTGGTAGGAATATTTTTGAATTTGGCAGGCCGGTAGTGCCGGATCTGACCACGGTAGTAGGGAACTGCTGTTTCCCCGCCTCGAGCGGTACCACCGCTCTCTTTGGAGCGGTACTACCGCTTGGCCTCAAGCGGTACTACCGCTCTCTTTGGAGCGGTACTACCGCGTGCATGTCACGGTACTACCACTGCCTGCCATGTTCCATCATGTTCCTGCCATACCTTGATCCTTTTGTTGAGTTTGTTGGCTTATGCTCGTTCTTTCTGGTTGTTTTGCGTGTTCTTGTGTTTGGTTCCAGGTGATGAACATCCTGAGCATAAAGCTCGCCGTGTCAACCCCGGGCGTGCAACGTCGAAGTGCTATCGCACCTCTGAGCTAGCAGGTGGTTCTTCTAGCACTCAACCGCCACCAGCAGGCGCATCCGCAAGTGCTCCTCCACCACCTCAGAAGTCGAAGAGATCCACCAACAAGCCAAAGGGAAAGACTGTGACTGAGATGACTGCCAAGGAGTTTTGGGAAAAGTATCGCCGCAACCCCTATGAGGCCGACCAAGATCCCACTTTGGTCAACCGCCCGTTCTGGAACCACTTTCAGTTTGCCATCTATTTTGATGTGATCAAGGCCAAGAAGAATCTCTATGTGGATGTTCGCTCCATCGACACTGATGCCATGGAGAAGGACCCTAAGTACTTTGGCGAAGCCCTTCAGATGTGTAATCAGTTGAACATTCTCAGGATCATGCAGTTCAACAAGGATTTCTATGCAGACTTGGTGGCCCAATTCTTTGCTACCGTTCATCTTGGAACTGATGCCGACAGGACTCTGACTTGGATGACCAATGGCAAGTTGCTCTCCGTCAAGTGGAAGGACTTCATGGAGTTACTGGATGTGGAAGATCGCGGGTTTGAGACTCCAGTGGGCTTCCGCCCTCACCGCAATACTACATCCACTCACAAGCAAGCCCTTTGGCCCTACTGCTCTGTGAAGGTTCACCCAATGACTAAGAAGGAAACCTATGAGCTGTCTACATATCTGGACATTCTTCATCGTGTCTTCCGTGAGACTCTCTTCCCTCGCATCGGGAATCTGGATATGGTCCACTCCTATCTCGTGGACATACTTCTTTTCTGCCAGTATGAGAAGGAAGCAAACACTGGAGAGAGCCTGGACATTTCTCATGTTATGTGGTCTGAACTTCTCTCTGCCGTTTCTGAGCGCAAGTGCCCGATATATGGTCCATTCATCATGAGGCTCATTGAGAAGGCCTGGGCACATGTCTATCCCAGAGTGATGCTGGAAACTGGAGACTTGGTTTCTCATGAGATCAAGCGTCTGAGGAAGAAGGACAATTGGAGCACCCCAGTGCCTAAACCCGGGGGTCCATCGACTGCTGTTGCTGCCATGGAGACTGAGGGTGGGGCTGCCACTGATGATCACGAGGAGGACTTTGGGCCCTCTAGTGCAGAACCTTCTTGGGCAAAGAAGCTTAAACGCAAGATGAAGAAGCTTTTCTGCATGGAGTCTCATGGTCAGTACATGACTCATGTGGCGGAGAAGCAGGCCAGGGTGCACCACAAGGAGCTCATGCGTCACCTGGGTGCGACCGTTGCCAGCGGTTCTGAGGGATAGATCACTAAAGAGGAGGAATGAATTCACCAGCATTGCCCTTGGACCGATTCAGACGCTGAGCAGTTTCTGACCAACGACGGAGATGCAGACGATCACGCTGAGATGTGATGTTCGAGATCCTCAGCTTGCCATCACCTAGAGTCGTAGCGTCACTCTTTGCCCTTTTGGTGTCTCGATGCCAAAGGGGGAGAGAGTTTAGGAAATTGTGTTGTTGTCGTGCTGCGAGTGTGTCTTTGTGTCTTGTGTTTTCTCGTGTGTTCTCTCGTTGTCTTTTGTTTGGTTTGGTTTGGTGCCTGTGAGACCTAAGTTCTAGACATATGGTGTGAGACATATGCTCCCTATCGCTACCTTATTACTTATGTCTATTCAGCACTGTAGTATCTTATGAGTTGCATGCTTGTCCTGTTTTATACCCTACTCTCATATATCATGAGCTTAGAATTGTTGGACTATAAAATATAGGGGGAGTGTTGATCCGGATGTGTGTGTCTTGCATTCCAAAGGCTCCACTAACTAGGTGCACACATTCAGGGGGAGCCTTGTGCAAATCCCTAGTTGTCATCAATCCACCAAAAAGGGGGAGATTGTTGAGGCATATCTCTCTCGATGTGGTTTTGGTGATTGATGACAACGTGTTTGCGGACTAATCGTGTGCTTTGAGTATTTCAGAGATTCATCCTTGGCATGAGACGATTTCTTCCCCTCGGAGTGTCATTCAAGACGGTGTAGCTCTTTCGTTTCTCTTTCAGTGGACTAGTTGCATAGAGGGCACCGTACTATCAAGAGGGGGTCCGCTGGGGTATTGCTTGGGTGGAATCAACACGTACACATCTGCTTCTCACCCTCAGAGCTCTTCCACTTCAATGGAGAGATCTTTTCTCTCTGTTTGTGTCTTGTCTAGGTCCCAGCGGTAGTACCGTGCTACCCAGCGGTAGTACCGCTGAGGGGTCACAAGCGGCAGTACCGCTCCGCAGTGGTAGTGCCGCCGGTGACTCTGCATCTATACTACCGCTGGTGTAGGATCGAAAGTATGTCTAGAGGGGGGTGATTAGACTACTTGACCAAATAAAAACTTAACCTTTTCCCAATTTTAGTTCTTGGCAGATTTTAGCTACTTTAGGACAAGTCAAGCAATCATCACACAATTCAAGCAAGCATGCAAAGAGTATATTGGCAGCGGAAAGTAAAGCATGCAACTTGCAAGAATGTAAAGGGAAGGGTTTGGAGAATTCAAACGCAATTGGAGACACAGATGTTTTTCCCGTGGTTCGGATAGGTGGTGCTATCCTACATCCACGTTGATGGAGACTTCAACCCACGAAGGGTAACGGTTGCGCGAGTCCACGGAGGGCTCCACCCACGAAGGGTCCACGAAGAAGCAACCTTGTCTATCCCACCATGGCCATCGCCCACGAAGGACTTGCCTCACTAGCGGTAGATCTTCACGAAGTAGGCGATCTCCTTGCCCTTACAAACTCCTTGGTTCAACTCCACAATCTTGTCGGAGGCTCCCAAGTGACACCTAGCCAATCTAGGAGACACCACTCTCCAAGAAGTAACAAATGGTGTGTTGATGATGAACTCCTTGCTCTTGTGCTTCAAATGATAGTCTCCCCAACACTCAACTCTCTCTCACAGGATTTGGATTTGGTGGAAAGAAGATTTGAGTGGAAAGCAACTTGGGGAAGGCTAGAGATCAAGATTCATATGGAAGGAATGGAATATCATGGTCTCAACACATGAGTAGGTGGTTCTCTCTCAGAACATATGAGTTGGAAGTGTAGATGTGTTCTGATGGCTCTCTCCACGAGTGAAGAGGAGGTGGAGAGGTATTTATAGCCTCCACACAAAATCTAACCGTTACATACAATTTACCAATCTCGATGGGACCAAATCAACAAACTCGGTCAGACCGAAATAGTAAACCTAGTGACCGTTAGAGATTTTCGGTGGGACTGACATGCAACTCGGTAGGACCGATATGGTTAGGGTTAGGGCATAACATAATCTCGGTGAGACCGATTACACAAACTCGGTGAGACCGATTTTGGTAATAAGCTAACCAGAGAGTTGGTCAGGTAAACTCGGTGGGACCGATTTGCTCTTTCGGTGAGACCGAAATGTTACAAAAAGGAAACAGAGAGTTTACATTGCAATCTCGGTGGGACCGATCCGCTCTTTCGGTGAGACCGAAAAGTTACGAAAGGGAAACAGAGAGTTTGCAATCCCATCTCGGTGAGACCGAGATCCCTATCGGTAGAACCGATTTGCTAGGGTTTGGCAATGGCTATGACAAGTGAAACTCGGTGGCGCCGGGTTGAAAGAATCGGTAGGGCCGAGTTTGGCTTTGGGTTTAGGTCAAATGTGGATATGGGAAAGTAGTTAAGGGTTTTGGAGCATATCACTAAGCACATGAAGCAAGAGGCTCATTAAGCAACACCTCATCCCTCCTTGATAGTATTGGCTTTTCCTAAAGACTCAATGTGATCTTGGATCACTAAAATATAAAATGAAGAGTCTTGAGCTTTTGAGCTTGAGCCAATCCTTTGTCCTTAGCATTTTGAGGGATCCACTTTCAACATCCATGCCATGCCAATCATTGAGCTTTCCTGAAATAATCATCTTGGAATAGCATTAGCTCAATGAGCTATATGTTGTTATGAATTACCAAAACCACCTAGGGATAGTTGCACTTTCAGCAGGCCTGCCTGGCCCTACCGCCTCGACTTCCACTTCAATGGAGAGATCTTTTCTCTCTGTTGTGTCTTGTCTGGGTCCTAGCGGTAGTACCGTGCTACCCAGCGGTAGTACCGCTGAGGGGTCACAAGCGGCAGTACCGCTCCACAGCGGTAGTACCGCCGGTGACTCCGCAGCTGTACTACCGCTGGCCTGTTTGGCTCCTACCGCCTCGAATCGAGGGCTCTTTTTCTCGTGTCGGGTTTTGCGGCACTAGTTGCGGCAGTAGAGGCAGTAGTACCGCTTCGCAGCGGTAGTACCGCCCTTACCACCGCGGTAGTACCGCTCTGGGTCCAGGTCCCTGCTTCTCTCCTCTGCGCGGCAGTACCGCTAGCTGGAGCGGCAGTACCGCTGGCTCAGCGGTACTACCGCCCCCAAGCGGTACTACCGCCCTCTGCGGGGCTGGTTGGTGGGGCAACGGTTGGATTGTTGCCCCCACTATAAAAGGGGGTCCCTTTCTTCCCCATTGACCTACCTCTTCCCACTCAAGCTCCATTAATGCCCCAATCTCCATTTTAGCCTGATCTATCTCTCTAGCCAATCAAACTTGTTGATTTGCTCGGGAGTGGTTGAGAAGGCCCCGATCTACACTTCCACCAAGAGATTTTCGATTCCCCCACCTATCCCTAGAGGATCTTGTTACTCTTCGGTGTTTGAGCACCCTAGACGGTTGAGGTCACCACGGAGCCATAGTCCATTGTGGTGATGCTTCGTGGTATTGTTGGGAGCCTCCGATTAAGTTGTGGAGATTGCCCCAACCTAGTTTGTAAAGTTCCGGTTGCCGCCCTCAAGGGCGCCAATCATGGAATCACGGCATCTCGCATTGTGTGAGGGCGTGTGGAGAATACGGTGGCCCTAGTGGCTTCTTGGGGAGCATTGTGCCTCCACACCGCTCTAACGGAGACGTACTTCCCTTCAAAAGGAAGGAACTTCGGTAACACATCCTTGTCTTCACCGGATCCACTCTTGGTTATTTCTTACCTTTACTTGTGCAAGCTCTTTAGTGTTACTTCTCTTGCTTGCTTGTTTGTTTGTTGTTATTGCATCATATAGGTTGCTCACCTAGTTGCACATCTAGACAACCTACTTTGATGCAAAGTTTAATTTGGTAAAAAAAAGTTAAAAATTGTTAGTTGTCTATTCACCCCCCTCTAGTCAACCATATCGATCCTTTCAGTTGAAAACATGCCTACTCATATGGAACCGGCGGCGGAATTTGTGATGTTTGAACAACGGGTTTGTTGTATCAAAGTAGTCCTTCCAGAGAAGGAAACGCCCACTCTCTCAGTTGCGATTCAACACCGGAAGGTGGCCCGGAATGGAGCCACGGAACAACGGCCGCTGGTTGTTGAGGTGGTGATGGACCAACACGGCAGCCAATATGTCCTCCTCGTCGTCGGACGACGAATCGTCGGAGTCGCAAAGAAAATTCTGGAAAAAGAACTCGTCGGCGGACTCCATTTCGTACCTTGGCAAACTGTCGAACAATTTGCGGGCGTCGACATTGGAGACGACCGGCGAGGGGAGTCGCGCCGCCCACAGACAAGCTAGCTGCCCTGCCGACGTCCGACGAGTGTGACGGTGTCCGATGAGCGTGCCGGTCGGATGTGGCAGGGGCGGCGAGGCGGCTTCTTGGTCGTGGGCGGCTGTGCGATGGGGAAAGCGGCGGTGGGAAGCAGTTTGCTCCTCGCGGCAAAAACGGCATCGGAGGGCAACGGGGGGGGGGGGGCGTTGCTGGGGGGGGGGGGGGGCGTTGCTGGGCAGATGTGGAGGCGGCGGCAGCTAGAAGAGTCGCCGGAAAAAAATGGACGGCGACGGAGGAGGCGGGAGGGTTGCTTGTTGGCCAGAGGGTGTGAGACAGGAGGCCAATGTGCCACAAACCAGCGGGCCCGAGAAGAGGAGTAAGCGAGCGCGCGCGTCCGTCGCGTGTCCACACCGACGCAAATCCGGCTTAAAAATGGGCCGAGAATGGGTCGCCCGCGGACGAAAAACGGACGCGCGTCCGTTTGGGTCGGCGCGTTGGGCCGCCTTTTGTGTCGCGCCGACCCAAAACGGACGGCCGCAGACGAAATGAATCGCCTCATTGGAGTTGCTCTAATGCTATGATTTGAGATAAACTCTACACCAAAAAGATCAAAAGATGCACGTCAATGTTGTGGTTTCTTTCGCATGGTCGATTTCTAGTTTCGTTGGCTGTAAATCTTCCATTTTGCGTCTATGTTTGAAGATTTTATAGACGAGTTTGTCAAATTTGTCTTGCAAGGGCGATTATTTGAAATTTTCTTTTAGGAGTAGCTTCATCTCGCATTTTCACATATTTTTCGCGTTGTAAATATTTTGTTTTGACGATCATAGTCGAATAGACCTATAATATCTCTCCACTAGACTGTACAAATGTGCTAAAGTGTGTATGCTGTTCTAGACACATTTGAGAAAATTCATCGCACGTGGTTGAACATTGTTTGACCATTCATATAACTTTCATGTAAGCGTTTTATTTTGACGCTCATAGACAAAGTTGTTCAAGTGTAGTGATGTGGGGTAAGTTCACGGTGCGAAAAAGATGAGATTAATCATGGTTAATCAAACAATCACATGTTGCATTTGAGGGGCACAAACATACAACCAAACTTCGTGTTTGTGTTTTTACTCATACACTTTGAGGCTTCGTGTGCAACCAAATAAGATGCAAAACATGACCAAGAATTTGTATCAACCAAGCTGTATTGAGCCACACACGCAAGGAAGACGATATCCGTCTACTTATTAATTTGTATCAGACCCTGAGTGAACCGCCACTTGTCTTTCCGGCTACCATGGCCTCATCGCACAAACGTCCGTGCCGATCACCTCGCCAACCATGATGACGCCAGAAGTCGAGCCATGGTCTTCGTTAGGGTATCTCCAACGCCGATCCTCAAATCACCCGCAACTGTTCGGACATAGTTGTTTGGACCCCGAAGCCATCTAACGCCAACCCCATCCGTCTGCGGAGCAGTCCGGGCCACAATTTTCCTGTAAAGCGAAACCAAACATTGGGAGATTTGCGGGAGTCTGGACACGAGACACATCGGACTCTGACACCCATGCTCCGACGCGTCCCTCTTCCATGCATGCTGCCTCTCGCAGCTCGCGGCGCGCGCCGGAGTGCGCGTGCGGGCCGGCTGCGCGGGCACTAGCACCCACCGCTGCCCGCATGGAGGAGCGGACAGCGGGGGAAGGAGATGGCGTGAGGGCGGTGCGGACTGTGCTGTCCTGACGTCGATGCGCGCGGGTCGAGATTGTCCAGCTCTGGCGTCCGCGCTGCGCCGACACGGGACCTGCGGCGATGCTCCAGATCCGGAGATGCCACCGGTCTCCACCTTGAACCGCTCCGACGCAATGCGGAGGGCCATCTCCTCCTCGTAGTCGAGCTCAGAGCCAGATTCGTTGCCGGAGCTAGACATCGCAGTGGACGGGATCGGAATCGACGAGGGAGGGGAGAGGAGGAAGCGAGAGAGAGTGAGCTAGGGTCCGTAGTGAGGCACCCGGGCTGAGAGTTTTGTGGGGTAGCTATGGGGTCGATAGTGGGCCGGGCCTGTCAGGTGGACGCGCCGCATGTCTTGGCAGCCCCATGTCCGCCCTATATTTGGGCTGAATATGAGGGATGCTGGTCAGCCCGGGCATTTGTCCACAGTTTGAGAAGTTTGGTTGGTGACCGGATGGTCTGTCCAGACGTTTGAAACGAGTACGATAGGTCTGACTATAGATGCTCTAAAGACCGGAGAATCTAAGATGGTAGCAACGCTTTTTCAAACTCATTTTATGTTTGTTTTTTCGCGCAACCATGTGCCAATCCTTGCAATCTGAACACTTTGGTCAAACAAGATATTTTTTAAGATAGTCAAAGATTACAGGAAGAATACATTAGAAAAGGCAGACAAGTCTTCTAATCCGTGATCCCAAAGAGACAGTGTCAACCAAAGAAAATACTGGGCCATTCATGCTTGTTTAGTACTACTCCTAATACTATCACTCCATTCCATAATTCTAAACTAAAACCACGACAAGAATTACGAAATGAAATTTCCTCTCAAGTGATACAATCCAAGCTCAACTCAAACTGCTCAAAGTTTATTTAAACAGAAACTACAGCATTCTTCATCAGTGTAAAATTTCCATCATCATACATCACCTTGTCATGTATGATATGAAGTCGTCCATTTCCTTGTGCGATGATCCGCCCTGAGCCGCCGACGAACGGACGGCCTCCCCGAGCACCTCTGCCCGCTGCCTCACCGCGAGCCCTTCCTCGGCGACCATCATCGTTTCAATGGCCTCCTGTATGGTTGTCGCCGGTATCACCTCGCCGTGTTTCTCCCACGGCCTCACAAGGAGGCCGGCCTTGAGGTAGCTGCACACTAGCTCCGCGTCCCACGGCTGGTCGGAGTGCATGGGCCAGGCCAGAATTGGCTTCCCGTGGCTCATGCTCTCCATGGTCGAGTTCCAGCCGCAGTGGCTCATGAACGCCGCCGTGGCGCGGTGTGCCAGGATCTCCAGCTGCGGCGCCCACCCCGTGATCACCAGCCCCATGCCTTCGGTCTGCTTGGTGAACTGGGACAGCAGCTCGGCGTGCCGGTTGTCGCCAGCGTCCGTGAATATGTCGCCGCGGTCGGCGTCACGCAGCACCCAGATGAAGCGCTGCTTGCTGCCGTGCAGCGCCGCCGCAAGCTCCGCGGCTTGCTCCTCCCGGAGCGAGGAGCTCGAGCCGAACGACACGTAGAGCACCGATGACGGGGGCTGCTGGTCAAGCCAGCTCAGGCACTCGTGCCGCTGCGTCTTCCCCTGGTTCGACGCCGTCGCCTCGAGCAGCGGGTTCAACGGCCCGATGGCAAATAGCTTCTTGCCGTCGGCCGCCGTCTGCTCCGCAACAACGTCGACGAACTCGCCCTCAAGCGCGCGGCACGTGTTGACGACGATGCCGGCGCCGTCCGAAATCGACCGCGCCACCATCGCGCGTTTGCTGGCGTAGTCCAGGAACTCCTGGGACACGCGGGTGGGGAGGTGCGTGAGGCCGTTGTCGCGCAGGAGCCGGTGCCCGGCGTCCATCCGCCCGACGATGGACGACACGGCGGTGCAGTAAAACCCGAAGGCCTCCCCGTTGGGCAGCTGCGCCGCCTCCTCGGACGCGAAGGCGTTCATGAGGTCGTGCACGACGACGACGCGGCGGCGAGAAGCAGAGAGCTCGCGCAGGACGGCCGCGAGCGGGGCGCGCGCGCCCGCGGTGAAGGCCTCGAACATGGGCATGAGGTGGGAGGGGAAGGGCGGGTCGGCGGCGGGGTCTGGAGGCGGGGAGACGTAGGTGGAGATGGCGAGGTCGTGGAAGTGGATCGAGCGGAGCGCGTCGTCGTCCCAGCCGTGCACGCGCGCGCGAGCCTGGCGGACGTGCGGCGGGGACGCGGCGTAGTGCACGTCCAGCCCGCGCGAGGCTAGCTCCAGAGACAGGTGCAGGAGCTGGTTGAGGTGGCCCTGCGCCGGGAACGGCACCGCCACGACGGCCACCGACGCCGCTGGGTTCTTCGCCCTCCCTTCCATTCTCTGTGTTGACCGTGAGTGTCAGTGGAGCCGGAAAGAATTGGACGTCGTGGAGTACCGGAGACTTGGAGTACGATTTATGCAATGAATGGCGTACTAGCCTCTATGGTGGGTGCAGTAGGTAGTGGACTAGTAGTGAAACCAAATCACTGGCAATGCGAGTGTGCAGTTTATTTGTTGTTTGTTACTATTTCTTTTCAAGAAAGTCTTTCGACGTAGGAGTTTTTATATTACAGTATGTGACAGCAGGCCTAGGGTTAAAAATATTGGATGTGACAGCAGGACTCACAAAAGTAACAAAAAAAATAAGATCCATGGGCACTAGCACCCAGGACATATTTTTATAGAAAGAGCCTATCTGGATAATGATCACGGAAAATTCACTCCCGACGAGAGTCAAACCCAGGTCTGCAATGAAGCGCCACTACGCCCTTGCCGCTGGGCTATTGCCCATCCTCAAAGATCACAAAAGTAACGAACACATAATCCCTCCCTCATTACATAATCCCGTCTATGAACATGGACCACCTAACGACGACTATTCATCATCCCTTTCTCATTAGATACGGGCAAACCTTGTTGAAGCTGATAGTTGAAAAACTGTCTTGCTAAGACTTCAAAGGGCCAACGCACCGTAACAACAATCATCACCATTAAAGAAAAATATATATTAGAAGGATGTACATGTAAACACATCAATGACCACAAGCGCTAGCTAGAGACCAACGTCGGTCGGATCCAAGCAAACTCGACGGAGGCCAACATCGACCAAATCCGTCGGAAACAAACCTCTGCGCGCTCTTTGTTGGTACTAGGTGCAGACCTGAAGTGGGGATAAACTGAAGAAGGCATTATTCTAACTCTACGACTTCTCCGCCTCCTCACCGCCCAGATAAAGGAGACAAAAACTATGTAAGGAATGGAAAAACCCTACTCCAAGTCCCATAGCGACACTGGGGCAGGGCGGACCAAAGGGGGCAACAACGAGAGGAAAGAAAATCCTAATCGTGTAGTTTGTTTGTTAGCCACATAACCTCGTCGTGGATTTGGAAAACTTTGCGACTAAACAATGAAAATCTTCGTTTGTCAGTCATAACCTCGTGGATAAGACATGTTTTTACCATGTAACAATATTATTGTAAATCTAATCCAGCCAGATCCTTATGGTGATAATCAGTTGAATTAACAACCAAGTTTACCTCAGCCACTTGTACTCAAAAGTGTAGCTAGGGCAACCGGTGCTTTCATAGATAAAATGACTTCAGCCGAAGAAGGATTTCTGCAATAACAAACGACCATGTTAGGGATCACATACTTGAAGCTCCATGAGAGAGAGAGGGAGAGAGAGAGAGAGAGAGAGAGAGAGAGAGAGAGAGAGATGATATTTGCATACCTTTATATCATCAACTGTTTCTACTACTTCCTGCTGACTTGTGCGAACTCCCCTAAGTTCCTGCCTCATTAGTGCCACTTCCTCATGTAGTAATTCAATGTACCTATCCAGTTCTTGGATCTTCATGGAGCTTCGTGAACGGCTCATCCCATTATCTGAGAGCTCCCCAGGGCATTCTGCCGGGAACTTTGCATCACTGACTGATGAAAGTCTTTCCTGAAACAAGAATGGATGCAGATAAGAGTTGCTCATAATTCCTACACAAACAAACGGTATATCTGCCTCGGCCGACGGCCCTTTGAACTCACACCCAGAAAAAGTGAGAAAAGGGGCTCACATTTGTGCCCTCCATCGCATCTCCATTGTACAGACTTGTCAAGAGCGTATACGCTATCCAGTCTCCACTCTGTGAGCCGGAGCTTGTCGAGTATTTGCTCACACGTCTAAAATGACTCATAGAAGCAATTAAAGAGATAAAGAAATATCAGAAACCTTTGGCATATGTGTTCTTAACAACTTGATAAGAACACTTGCTACCTTTTAGGGATTTGCACCAGAGAGCATAAAAGGTGAAGGCAAGCTCCGCTAGCTCAATAGTTTTATGCAGCGCCGACCTCCAGAACATGCGCGTTGTAGCAAGCTTAACTGCAATTAACTTGGAATCAGATTGCAAAGAACATGAATCGAGATCAAGCATTCCAAAATCGGCATTGCTTGCCGCCTATTTCGGTATGGTTTCGATATATACCTAATTTACCAAAGGTGACATGAATTTGAAAGTGATGCAAGAACTTTGCAGTTATGTTTGTAACTTTTGATGACTAAATATCTCCATATCTATCCTTTTTTAACCAAATGGAGGCATCTGCATTCTGCTGTCTGCAGTTCTGTACGTATAGCGCAAAAGGCAAGCATAACTACTAGCTATGTACTCCCTCCGTTCTGAATTACTTGTCTTGGATTTGTCTAGATACAGATGTAACTAAACTCATTTTAGTGTTAGATACCTCCGTATCTAGACAAATCTAAGACAAATAATTCGGAACGGAGGGAGTATAACCAAGTAGTAATATAACACGACCTCCCACGGCGTATGGTCATTAGGTTCGGTTTCAGTATATACCATACTAGTATTTCGGTATGTTTTGACAGATGCCAAACTACAATGTTCATGGCAGGTTAGCTTCATGACAACAGTTCAGTCCAATTCAGAAATATAACAACAGTAAGTTGAACTGTAACAATCATCTCAACATATACACACGCATAGCCAGGAATCAGGAGAATGCAACTCAGAGCATTGTTTCATGGTGGTAAGAAAAATACTACTCCCTCCGTCACAGAAATAGATGTATTTAGAACTAAAATACATCTAGATACATCCATACCTGAGACAAGTAATTCGGAACGGAGGGAGTAGAATGTACAAAGAGGAAAAAGCAAAGATAGGGAGTAATAAACTTTGTGTTCTCAAAGCATCTCTATGGCAATCCCAACTTTTACCAGCAGAAAGAACCTAAAAGAAGTTCAGAAAAATGTTCCGTTGGTGCAGCTTCGCATCAGCAACTGCTATTGCAACCTATAATTTTATTTTTGGATTCACCAATAGTGAAGAACTACATATCGGACAGTGTACCATCAGCAGGTAGAAACTGTGTCGGCGTGAAAGGCCATCGTCCCAGATGGCATTTTGTCGATCACCTTGTGATGTGAGCAGTGAAATCATCTAGGTCCTTGCGCGACGAACCGCCGTCAACCACGGAGGCGCGGACGGCCTCCCCGAGCGCACTTGCCCGTTGCCGCATGGCCATTCCTTTGTCGGAGAGCATGGCCTCCTCGATGACTTCCTGTATGGCCTTCGCCGTGACCACCTCGCCGTGCTTCTCCCATGGCCGCACGAGGACGCCGGCCTTGAGGTAGTTGCAGACAAGCTCCGCGTCCCACGGCTGGTCGCAGTGCATGGGCCATGCCAGAATCGGCTTGCCGTGGCTCATGCTCTCCATGGTCGAGTTCCAGCCACAGTGGCTCATGAACGCCGCCGTGGCGCTGTGCGCTAGGATCTCCAGCTGCGGCGCCCACCCGGTGACCACCAGCCCCGTCCCTTCCGTCTGCTTGGTGAACTCTGATAGGAACTTGTCGTGGCGGCTCTCGCCGGCCTCGGCAAATATGTCGCCGCGGTCTGCGTCGCGCAGCACCCATATGAACCGTTGGTTGCTGCCGCGCAGTGCTGCTGCGAGCTCTTCAATTTGCTCGGCTCGCAGGGACGACGTGGTGCCGAAGGACACATACAGCACCGACGCCGGAGGCTGCTCGTCCAGCCAGTTCAGGCACTCGTGGCGCTGCTTGCTCTGCCTCGGCGCGCTGTCGTGGAGCAGTGGGTTTAACGGCCCGATGGCGAAGAGCTTCTTGCCGTCGGCGGCCAGGTGCCCGGCGACGACGTCGATGAAATCACCCTCCAGCGCGCGGCACGTGTTTGCCAGGATGCCCGCGCCGGTCGAGATGTGCTTCGCCGGTCTGGCCCGGTTGGCGTACTCTATGAACTCCTTGGTCGCATAGCGCTCGACGGCGCCGAAGACGACGCCGTTCTGACGCAGTAGCCGGTGGTCGGCGTCGATTCTTCCGACGAGCATGGAGACGGCCACGCAGTTGAGCCCGAACGCCTCGCCGTTGGGCAGCCGCGCGGCCTCCTCGGCGGCGAAGGCGTTGATGCGGTCGTGCACTACGACCACGCGGCGGCAGGAACCGGAGAGGTCCTGGAGGAGGGCCGCGAGCGGGGCGCGCGCGCTGGCGGTGTAGGCCTTGAAGAGGGGCATGAGGTGGGAGGGGAAGGGCGAGTCGGCGGCGGGGTCTGGAGGCGGCGAGACGTAGCTGGCGATGCCGAGGTCGTGGAAGTGGATCGAGCGGAGCGCCTCGTCGCCCCAGCCGTGCACGCGCGTGCGCGCCTGCCGGACGTGCTGCGCCGCCGCGGCGTAGTGCACGCCCAGGCCGCGCGACGCCAGCTGCAGCGACAGGTGCAGCAGCTGGTTGAGGTGGCCCTGCGCCGGGAACGGCACCGCCACGACGGCCACGGAATCCATCGCGTGCTTCTCTCTCCCCATCGCCGTTCGTTGTGTGGTGCTGAGTGGCCGATGAGACTGAACGGGCTACACAGTGTGGGCGGGCTATATGTAGGAACTGTGGAAGCCAGCAAATGTCGGGTGAATCTCCAAATCTCCGGCATTTATTTTCTCAGGATCGAACATGATTCGCAGATTAATTCACTTACCAAGTCAAATCTTCCACGAAATGGTTATCGTCATGGCTATGTCATGGCATGGCAATCGCCGGGTCGCCGATTAATACACTTACCACATTAGTAGAACGCTGTGCGTTGCTACGGGCTTTTAATTTATTTATTTTAGATTACACCTAGTTAAATGACCATGCGTTACTACGGGTAACAAAACCTCTTACCGAAATTAAAGCTTGGCATGAGATACCTGTCGCAGTATGTTTTGTGTGTACATGTACAATTTATACATATATCTATGCATCATTGGCGTATTCACCTTTTTGACCTCATCTCCAGTGAGCATCCCATCATCGTTCTTGTCGCGCCTGCTAATGTCACACTCCCAAAGGATTTTTTTTCCAGTAGGTTCAATTGATTTAATCCAAAACGGAGATGCGAACATAACTTAGCCCAACAATGTGGAGTCAAAGACTTTCCCACAAAAAAACAAGTAAGATCTGGCCAATCGTCTCCATCAAGAACTCCTTGAGCTGATACTTGTTATTGCCTTTCTCCGGCATTATGTTCCTTTTCCTCGACATGTACCGAGTTCTCCATGCCTTGGATTAAAAGACATGTCCATTAGTCCACATGCCATGAGTCGTTTAGTCTATTAATGAAAGTATTGCTTCTTTTGGTCTAACAAGGTATGGGCATTAATTATTAACATATCATGGTATATGAAAAGACAGTCGCAAGGAATATGTGTCCTTTATATGGGAATAAAGAGGTATTTTGCACTGTCCAGTAGTCTCGTCCTTCAATTTTTTTTGAACATCAGTACAAACACAAGCGCTCATATACACGCGCACACACTTACCCCTATGAACGCACACACGCACACCCTACCCTTATGAGCACCTCCGAAAGACTGAGCCGGCATATCATTTTGAAATTTACGAAGTCCGTAGGCACCTCTCGTCGACGGGAACGTCTCCTCCCACTGAATGTGCATAACCGAAAATCTTGAAATAAATCCAGGAATAAATGCGAGCACCAAGATTTGAACCCTGATGGGATGGAGATACCACAGTACCTCTAACCATCCACCCACAGGTTGGTTCGTAGTCTCATCCTTGAATTGTTTTGCTATAATTACTCAAGTTTTGTGCTCCTGAGGTAACATAGAACCGGCAAATCCAAAAGGAAGTGTGTGTGTCATGTCTCATGTGTGTGTTTCTGGGTGGATGTCTGTCTGCGATAAACTTTACATTAAGACAAAAAAATAGCTTTGAATATCACTATAATTATATATAACAGTGGTAGTCTCGTCCACTGTCCACTTCTCCAATGTTCAGATTCAAGTTCCATAATTTGTATAGATATCTTGCCATCTGGGAAAATTTGCTCATCTACCCACCCTTACTACTTGTGACAGATTATATGATCAGATAACCCTGTTATGTTAAAAAAACAGATACTTCACGGTCTAGACTAATTAGAAATTGAAATGTACTGAATGTGTGATCTATTGCAGGTTTAATGAGATTATGATGTTGTTGCAAGGCACACAAAATGAATAGTTGCTTGTTGTATACAACAAAAGTGGCACCATATAAAACCAGATGGGTGTTGATCATCATGCTGGGCCATACAAAAGAAGTTTGCTTAGTCGAGGAAATATCACATGTCCAAATTGCCCTAGTTCCCTAGATGTATAAACTGTCACCCTACAAACAAACATGACCTATCAGACTAGACCACAAGATGCAATAATAACAAGATTGAACACGCAAGCACAACGGGAGAAAAAACAATGGCGAAACCATATGAAGGTCATTATGCAGTTGGCTTAAGTTACTACGGGCTATGATTGATAGAAATGATAGCCCGTAAAAGTAATTGAAAATTCACTTCACTTGTAATGTAAGTTGATAAAAAAACCTTAATAGAACGATGTGTACACACAGAGCAGTGATCCAACTAATTATCTTTTACGAACTAAGATCTACTTGATGTGTTTAAAATATTTATGTATGTGAGGAATATTGTTTTTAGCTTCATTCGTGTGGTACAATGTAAGTCACATCCTGATTTTAGTGATCTTTAAATTGTAGGCTGCCTATAGATCATTCCGTTGATGTTTTCCTAAAAATAAATTGCTAGACTATGTGACATTGATGTCACCGCATAGAAACTGCTCCTTTCTTCTTTTCTTGACGGAGAAAAAAGTAGTCCTCTGCTCACTCACCGCATAGCTGCCTCCTACTATTCCCGCATAGCCAGCCAACCATCGGTTATCACTGCATCTCATCTCCTCGCCACAACATCGTCAATCCCATCTCTCCTAGGAACCACCCCTCCATGCCATGGTGAAGCCCATCCACTCCTCTCTCCATCCCGTAGCAACGCACAGGCTGAGTCTTTCTTCCATTTGCCAACGCAAGCAATCTAAAAAAATTAAAAAGAAAAAAATGCAAATAGGAAAAGGAGGGGACCTTCTGTGTGAAAATTTGAAGGCTTATTAATGGATTGTGTGCCCAGCCACAACCATCCACGCAGATGAGCCGCCCCAAAGTCTTCTAGACTCATACGATCTATGGTCATGCCATCATGATTAGAACATCGATGCATCCGAGGAAACGCCAGCCTGTGAGCCTACTAACCCCCGCCGACCCGGCTGAATCAGCGTCGCGGTCGTACCAAGGAGGCGCCGCTCCTTGCAGGAAGGGCCACGCTGATGCCATGGTGGGTACGACCGCGCCTGACGCCACCGAGATGAGCAGCGGGCGGCTGCCTCAAAGAGGGGGGCGAGGGAGACAAGCTTGGAGGGAAGTGAGGGGCAAGGCATGACCACCAATATCTGTAGATGGACAACTAAGCTACAAAAATGAGTATATGAAAGGAGATTAGCAATTGTTTTCTTGCTCCACTCGTAAACATAACAAGCAATTTTTCTTCAAAGTAGGTCTTACCCTATTTTTGTAAAAGAAAGGCCAGGCACCTTCATGTCTAATAAAACGTTCTATAGCAAATCAATGGAACCAATCAGGCTTCTCTTAATATGCTGATATGCATGGTACTAAATTCCAAACTGGAACTACAACTGACTTCAATATATGCAAGTTCGACAATGAAAATAGTACTAAGCTTAGCAACGGCCTGCCCAATACCTACTTTCTACCCAGATGCGCAATTGCAAGGTTCAGCTGATTAAGATGCTCGAGTTTATCTGCAATGGTAGAGCATTATCTTTCTAATTCAAATTCAAAGCTAACAATCACAACAGAATATAACTATCACTATGGCAACTGTTAGGAAGATGAATCCCTCCTTTCTCAAAGTCGATACGCAAGTTATTTGCTGCCTTCCCATATTCCTCTGGTAGGCAGGGCACCTTCACTCTCAGCGTTTAGCACCGCATTTTATAAAGTAGTATATTTGTTCAGGTACTGCAGAAAATCATAGAAAATGAATGTTACCGTTCTGGTTTGGTCATTTCACTCTGCTCTCTCCCTTTTCACAGATGCCATTTATGTTATAGACCTTACTTGAAGATGCTCATAATTCGTCATTGATGCCTTATCTGCTTCCTCCGTAAACTCCCTAGTTCACATACATATTTATATTCAGTAAAAGAAAACTGAAAACACTTTGCTGCAGAGCTTCCAAATTATTACACAAGAAGCAAGCAGACGTCATCCAATCACCTATCTGAGTGCGTGTCCCTGCACAGCTCCGCCGAATCAATGACCGAGCAAACCTAGCCAATCATCAGCCAACCCACATCAAACTACACAGATTAAATAAAACGTAACCAAAGAAGAGTAACTTACAGTGTTGGAGATCTCATCCATGGTGTGAACAATCTCAGCAGAGGGCGGCGGCTACCCAATGTGGCCAACGAGCTTGTCCAACCTGCAAATTTAACCAGACAGTCATAGAAAATTTAGCAATGGATTGTTGTGGTGGGGTAGTGTTAGGGATCGAAGGGGGTTTTCCCCTTACTGCTGGATGACCTTGTCGAGCGACGGAAGCCCTTTGCGGTGCGCAGCACATCGAAGCCGTACAGCCGCCGACCCGGCCGGGTCGAGCAGACCGTCGAGAGGCACGCGCACCTACCCGGCCACGCACCCGGCGCTGGCCAGCGCCCACACGAACGTGGTCTCCGACGGTAACGACGCCATCGACACAACCAGTTCCAGCGTGCCCGCCCACGCCGCCGGGCCCCAGCACGGCCACCAACATCGCTCCTCGCCCCCCACCAGCAATGCCCCCACGAGCGGATGCATCAATCGGAGGAAGAACCAACACCTCCCCTTGTGGTCTCCCCCGCTGGTGGCTGCTCTCCTTCCCGACTCCGGCTTCCAGCGGACGGCACTCCGATGAAGAGTGCGCCGACGAGGGCGTCTTGGGGGATGGCAGGGAGGGGAGAGAGGATATCGCTTGGGGAGTTGGGGAGAGGCAGGGAGGGGTTGCGTGATTGATGGGTCTTTTTTTCTAGGTGGAGCGGTGAAAAAGGAAAGAGGAAGAGGGCTTATTAGGATTTGAGAAAGATCGACGTATTAGGAAAATTAGGATTTGGAATTGATTGTCATGAAACTAAATTTTATTGATTGGTAACGTGCTATCAGTTCCTGCCCGTTTATAACGTGTCTAGTTAGGAAACTTTGGAAAGGTTAGGAAACTTTTTATTGTGAGGGTAAAAAAAATTAACGTGAGTAGATATGGTGGTGGGATGTGAGACGAAAATAAACCGGACTATTCAACCAACTCGTCCATTAGGAGTAGAGATAGAGATTATTATTATTATTAGAGATTAGAGATTAGAGATTAGAGATTAGGGATTAGAGATTAGAGATAGAGATTAGAGATAGAGATTAGAGATTAGAGATTATTTGTTTCCTGAAAATCTATTATTTGTTTCCTAAAGCAAATTGCATTAATGAGAGAGATCCGTTGATTTGGCTAAGGTAGGAAAGAATCTATTATTTGTTTGCTAAAGCAAATTGCATTAATGGGAGAGGTCCGTTGATTTGGCTAAGGTAGGAAAGAATCTATTATTTGTTTCCTAAAGAAAATTGCATTAATGAGAGAGATTTGTTGATTTGGCTAAGGTAGGCGGTTTTTGCGGTTCGTGGCGGCTCAGTGTGAGGTGGGACGAGGTACCAAAAAAAACCATGGGAGGTGGGACGAAAAAAAACCTGGGAGGTGGGAGTTGTCCCTGGTTAACCTACGAAATTTCGTAGATTTTTTTAGGACAAAAATAAACCGTGGGAGGTGGGACTAAAAAAACCTGGAAGCGAGACTACCAACTGCTCCCTTAGGAGTAGAGATCTCTACTCCTACAGCGTGTTTGGCAATATTTGGGAAGAGGAATGGGAGTTTAGAGGATGAAGAAGAAGCTGGTGGCATAGAAGGAATCAGAGTGTGCAGAAATGCACCATCAGTATCACACCTATTATTCGCTGATGATTCTTTGATTCTAATGAAAGCAGATACTTTAAATGCAGCTTCCTTACAGCATGTTCTAGAGACCTACTGTCAGAGTTCGGGACAATTGGTGAGTTTGTCGAAATCTAGTGTCTTTTTCAGTCCAAACACTCCTGTCGTATCTAGGACTGAAATTTGCCAACAGTTAAACATTGATACTGAAGCTTTATCTGACAAGTATCTCGGGCTTCCGGCGATGGTGGGAGCAGATAGAAGTGACTGTTTTAGGCACTTTTGTGAAAGAATTAAAGAAAGGCTGCGAGGATGGATGGAGAAACAATTGTCCACTGGTGGCAAGGAAATTCTTATTAAATCTGTAACTCAAGCAATCCCAGTTTTTGCCATGTCAGTCTTTAGTATACCTAAAGGGATTTGTAAAGAGATCACTGATTTGATTGCTCAGTTTTGGTGGGGGGATAATGAGGAACACAAAAGGATGCATTGGTACACTTGGTGGAAACTTTGCTATCCAAAAAATGAAGGTGGGATGGGCTTTAGGGACCTCCACTCTTTCAATTTGGCAATGCTCTCGAAACAATGTTGGCGACTTACCACCAACCCAGATTCTCTTTGTGCTCGAGTTTTGAAAGCAAAATATTATCCAAATGTAAATTTACTCGAAGCAACACTGAAAAGCGGAGCATGATTTACATGGCAAAGTATTATGAAGGGGTTAGAAACTTTTAAGTTGGGATATATATGGCGCATCGGAACTGGAGAGAATGTGAATATATGGAGTGATCCTTGGGTGCCAGCCAGCCCGGATAGGAAGGTTATCTCAAACCAAGGTCAAACTATTCTCTCGGTCGTCAGTGATCTCATTGACCCTCATACGGGAGCATGGGACGAGCCCTTGATCCGTTCTATTTTTAATCCTGTTGATGCTAGAAGGATCATGCAAATCCCAATTAATCATAATGCATTTGATGATTTTATTGCCTGGAACCCAGATCGAAGGGGTATTTTTTCAGTTCGTTCGGCGTACCGTTTACAATGGATTCATTCTTTTCATGCGCATGCAAATGTATTGGCACGCCCAGCTGGATCAAACTTACCGGAAGTATGGTCTACACTGTGGAAACTGCAGGTTCCACGTAAGATTCAGATTTTTTGTTGGCGTGCACTTCATGGAATTATCCCCCTAAGATCCATACTCATTAATAGACATGTGGGTACCAATGGCTCATGTCCAATTTGTCACCAGGACGCAGAAGATGTACGCCATCTGCTTTTTGACTGTACACATGCAAAGGAATTGTGGCTTCGACTGGGTATACTGGATATTGTTGAAGAAGCGAAGTTAATTGATCGCTCTGGTTCAATCATACTCGAACACCTGATCCTAGCTGACTCCAGACCGATCCCTATAAAGCCTAATTTGGATGTAAAGCAAGTGATAGCGGTTGGGGCTTGGTACTTATGGTGGGTGCGCTGTGAGCTCACCCATGATGGATCACCGCCACCTCCCTCGAGATGGCCTATTTCGGTCCTGGCAATTGCAAATAATTTTCATCAAGCCAACTTAAAAATTTGCGTTGTACATGAACATAAATGGAGCAAGCCGGAACCCAAGTTTGTGAAGCTAAACATGGATGCCTCTTTCCATATGGATGAGGGTGCAGGAGCCATTGCAGCTGTTCTTAGAGATAGTAATGTTAATTTTTTGGCGGCACAATGTCGGTTTATACCTTACGCAGCAGATGTGGTGACAACGGAGGCTATGGCTATGCGTGATGGACTAATCTTTGCAAATTCTCTGGGGTTCCCTCGAGTGGAAGCTGAGTCTGACTCCTTGACGGTAATTGATTATTGTACTGGACAGACAAGATGGTGGGATGCTGCGGCCGCGATCTTTGCGGAATGTGTGGACGTGTCTTCGTCAATCGGGAAGGTCAAATTTAAACATTGTTATCGTTCTTCTAATCAAGCGGCGCATGTGCTAGCTAATCATGGTTTTTGTAATAAGATTTCTAGTTGTTGGATGGGGGAGCCTCGGGCTGCCTAGTTCCAAACCTTGTGGACGATGTAATCCTTGTTTAATTTTTAGTAAAGCTAGCCATGATGGCCTTTCCTCAAAAAAAAATTAGACATGAGATGAGTCGTTTTATTCCCATTCCTTTGTTTGGTGCATGATAGAAATTATGTGTGAGAACATGAGGAGAAATTATACTCCTTTGTTTGGTTCGTGGGAATTGACATGGGACTAGACAAGGGAAATTAGGATGAAGAGTTAAGATTGACTCACTAAAACAATTCTTAAAGGACTTCCACCCCCTCCCCTGTTAATAAAACAGTGGGAGTTGGAGTCTCAAGTCCCATGTCTATTCCTTTGTGAATTCCCAATACCTTCAACCAAATAATAGGTTTGAAGTCTCGTATCCCTTCACTTCTCGTTCCTAACTCTAATTTCCTCCAACCAAACACGTTAATGTAAAAGGGAAAGTTGGTAGTCCCGTACATTTATTTTTTTATCGGTTTTTTGTCTCATCTCTTAGCGCCCCTTCTCATTGGTTTTTCTCCTTCCCATTAAAAATCAAATCCCATTAAAGGGGGAGATCTTGTTTTGTGCTTGATTTGGAAGGTGTTGATTCATTTTAATCACGTTAATAATAAGTAATTAAGAATTCAGAAATCGCATTACAAAGCAAAATATAGATTTTTTTGATAACATTACAAAGCATAATAGGATATTCCTGGATAATAAATCATTAATCCCGTGCACTATGTCATTTATTATTATCGTTATCTCTGCTATTAATTGACAATCACATTTTTAATACAATAGAAATAACATATCTTTTTCTTATGGACATATGCATCCGCGCGCCTGCGGAGGGACGTCGTGCGCGACATCATGGAGGATGCCGTGGCCGGGCCTGATGTCGGCGCGATACTCGAGAATGCCAGGGCATGGATCTCGGCGTCGAGGAACATCGTGACGGAAGGCTGGTCGTCGGACCACCACTTACATGCATTCGTGGATGTGGTCTTATTATTTTTCTTCTTAGTCATACAGAGGGACAGACATGCTACATTCTCAAATCAAGTGTGTCCATTTAAATCAAGAATTTCGTTAAGGAAATGTGTCCTACAATACTGGGTAGTGGTCTTCGTTCGTAGCATTTATTCATGCAAAAATATTTTGAAAATCAAGCATTGAATCAATTTGGAAATCAAACCGTTAATGTAATTAATTAGGTAGACAGTTAATTACATATGCAATTAATTAGGTCAATTTAAGTAGAAATTATTTTCGCACCAAATTAATTTGGAAATCAAGTCATTAATGCAATTAATTAATTAGATAAACACTCAATTATGCCTATAGATAATTAAAAGTAGGAACATTTTCCAATTAGGAAGATAATTAATTGATTTGGTGGGAAGTTCATTAGGCATACAGAGAATTTGGTTGGATGTTAATTATCTATGTAATTAATTAATTAAGCAAGCAGTTAATTCCCGTCGAATCATTTTGAAAGCGCTTGTGGGAAATGACGATCAACATGTTCTCAATGAAATGGCCGAGCACCGCTTGCCATCATGGACAACGGCCACCATGCACTCATAACGTGGCGACCTAGTGTTCAAGGTGGATGACGACCATGCTCTACAGGATGTCTACACGCTGACGGTTGTCAAAAGGTTCACGAGTGAGGACAACATGACAATACATTGACCAGGTGGTTCATGCTTTAGTTGAAAGGGAGGGTGTTTCAAAAATAAGAAGGAAAATGAACTAAAGCAACCAAGTAGTCCATCGTGTTCGAGAAGGAAAGAGTGTTCCAAAAAACAATTCGAAATAACAAAGAAAGAGTATTATAGAAAATAAGTAGGAATGAAAACTAAAACTGACGAGGAAGGAGGAGGAAGAAGAAGAGGTGTCGCCGGTGAACGCACCGATTTTGTCGTGATGCTGGTTGGCACTAGCAAAATGGGTTGGCGAAGAGGTTAGCAGTAGACGAAGTACGGAAAGACGAGGAAGAGAAGAACGACGCTTATCCCTTCTAGCAATGAATGGTATCTAGTCTAAAGTTGGAGCTTATTCGTGACTAGAAATATATTTAGGTTGCCACTCACCTCCCATGTCGGTGTGCATTTACAAAGTTGAATATACCTTTGAGACTGATCACTATAGTTATTTGTTGTTTTGTGTCAATAGTATGGGTTAGTTTAACCTACTACTCCCTCCGTTCTCAAATGTTTGTCTTTTTAGATATTTCAACAAGTGACTACATATGAAGCAAAATGAGTGAATCTACAGTCTAAAATATGTCTACATACATCTGTATGTTGTAGTCTATTTGAAATGTCTAGAAAGACAAATAATTAGGAACGGGGGGAGTATATTATATTGTAAATATGAATAAAGCATCTATGTTGCAACGCACGACAAAGATGTGGCGGGCGTCATTACAAAACAGTAAAACGTAGCTAGCTAGGAGCCCCCACAGTAATTTGAAGGTCTCCACCGTTAGATCAGTGTGACAGACTGAAATAACATGCGGTGCCCCCATGTTTGGTTTTGATAATTGATGACAATCTCGATGGACTAATGGTTGCGTTGAGTTATATTTGAAGGTTTTGTCCATAGGATTTTCTTAGAGTACATGTGTTGGTTTCAAGGAGAGTTTGTGTCGACCAAGGTGTTATTCAAGGAATTATCCAAAGATTGATCATGTGAGAGTTGACTTTATTGCAAGCATGTCTTGAAGAAGAAGATTGTGTGATCATTCATGTCTACCTTCAAGACATCATCCAAATGAAGAGAATTGGAAAAGTTCAAGGTTGATCAAGACTAAGTCAAGAGTGAATCAACTTAATCAACTCACAAAGCGCAGAAGATGTACCGAGAGGGATCAAGTGATCCCATGGTATGGTAAGCATTGTCAATTACGCTTTGTGTACTAACCCATGGTCTTCGTGGGAGTTTTGTGTGGGGTTAGGTTGCCGTGTGCAAGTTCAAGTGATGCATCACAAAGAGATCAAGTGCTTGAAGCTTGCCGCCCATTGTGGTGACAATGGACTTGTGAAGATGTGCGGAAGAATTGAGCAATCTACTAGTCTTCACCAAGCCAACACACTCAAGAAAGGTGGTCCAACTTGAGTAAGTCAAGATCGACATCATCTAGCTTAAGTGGACTATGTGCAAGACAAGATTTGCCCTTGATAGGTTTTCTATTTTACCGGTCACATAGTGGTAGTTGGAAGACCGGGTTATAGGATCGATTTCCGTACTATCAAGGGGGCTCTCGATGAGTAGCTTGATCGTATCGTTCGTAGAAAGCTCAAACCATTGCATTCTTGCATCATCTTTATTGGTTCTTGTTTGGTTCTTCTCTTTATGAGTTTTGAAGCTTATGGTCATCTTGGTGACAAGCTCGAGTTCATCGAAAACGGAGTTCACTCGCATCTTCTATGATGTTTTCGATGTTGGAGGTTATGTCTGTTCTTCTCGGTTGGAGGTTTCACTCCTCTATTTGTTGGAGGTTTCGCTGTTTTG